>NW_005054665.1:80569-140894 GCF_000277835.1 Geospiza fortis | reverse complement strand
GCAGAACGGGCGCGCAGGGAGGGCCTGCGGACGCTTCGTGCCCGCCGCGCTTTAGCGTCTTTCCCCACTCCTCACGGGCTGCGCGCGGCCCCCTCAGGGGGGTTTGGCGCCTTTTTCCCCTCACGGGCTGCGCGCGGCCCCTCAGGAGCGTTTGGCGCCTTTTTCCCCTCACGAGCAGTGGGCGATCCCTGAAGCGCCTCCGTCCCCGGGCTGCTGTGAGGCCAGGGAAAACGCTGCGGTGTCGTGTCCGAGCCCGAGTAATATCCCATAAAAAGCAGCGGTGGAGTCAGGTGAACCGTCTGTCAGTGCTGCGGGGTCCTGGTCTGTGCAGAGTGTGGTGCCGAAAAGGCTGTTTGGGATGGCAGCGCTTCCAGAGGCGGTTGAGTGGAGCAGGATGAGCTCTGAGGGCAGCGGGAAGGGGCCGGGGTGTGGGAGAAGGTCAGAGGAAGGGGATGGCGTTAGAGACGGCTGTGAAGGCAGCGAGATGGACCCCGGGTAATATAATGTATGATAATTGTTAACTAAATCAGCCTGACCAACTCAAAACACTCTGCTGCTGAATCAGACAGGATTATAAATTACCCAGTAGTCTGGGAGCAGTGGAGTTGTCCACAATTTCTTGCAGAAATCAGCAAAGTTATCACACATAGGTAAAACCCTCAGAAATACCGAACCAAGGTGAAGGGTGTGGCTCTGAGGGTGTGAGGAGGATGGAGAGTTCCATACCGCAGTATTCAACTTTAAGAGCCTTTTACACTGCAAATTATCAAGGTGACTGAATTAAATATGAAAATGTTGTCAGTGAAACTTGAAATAGAAAGTTTCATGTTGAGTGTTTGACGTTGAAATGGAATGTTTGGCATTGAAATGCTCTCCCGTGGCCAATAGGATGTATTTCTAGACATTCATCAGGGAGAATTTGGGTGGATCTGAAGGAAAGCCAAGGGGGATACTACCTACCTAACCAAAAAGGATGGTAGAAAGTGAAAAGAAGAAAAAGTAACTGAACATGGGTTGCTGCAAGTTGAGTCCATTTTTCTTAATGCCTGCAGTTCCACTGGCTCAGTTTGTTTTCATGCTTAAATACACTTATTTTTATGAACAAATAAAGAGACAAGAGCTCTGCCCTTATCTGCTTAGATTCTGCTGACTGTACCCACAATGGACATTTATTGCTGTGCAGTAGAATAATCTGTGACTTCAATTTGATATTAAAGCAAGAGTTGAAGAGATTCCTCAGCTAGCAAAATACATCACACTAGTTCACCAGCTTCACTGGGGCAGGAAAAGATAAAGAAAAGGTGAGCAAATACTTGTAAGAGGTGAAAAATAACCTGGTTTCCCCCCTGCTTTTGACTAGGTTCCCCCTAGTTTCATACATTCACTTCTAGTTTATTAATAACATGGTTTTGTTGATAGTGTAAATTGCATTTAATGTTAATTTAAAAAGTGAAATTTTGAAATACTTATTAACTATTTTTAAATTTAACTTTAATTTTAAAATTTGAATTATTTCAAATGTATTTATTTTTGAAACTGAATTGTTTATTGTGGTGTTCAAGTAGATTTATAGAAACTCACATTCCACACTAATAGTTCTAAATCATTATATGTTTTCAAAGCCATCAGTGTATTTCCTGCTTTGTTTTATTCCCCGTTTTTTCTTACTATGCTCTTTACCTCAATTCCATCTTGTGATAGTGAAAGGTTTTGCCAGCGTACACTTTTTAATATCCTGTACAATATATGAGCAGTTTTACTGATTTAATGGAATTGTTTATACCGCACCATGCTCACCAGGGGGGATGTAAAAACTAATTCTTACCCAACTGTTTTAATTACCAGCAGTTTCATAAGCTCTGGAATGAGGACAGACATTCACTGGGAAGTAGATTGAGACAATAAAACTTGTTTTTACATCAGCCGTTTGCAGGTGCTGGTTGGCAGAGGCTCAGCTGGTCTGGATTTAATTAGAACCACAGAAATGAAGCATTCTCTGCCACAGTATTAAGCGTCAGTGTTAATTTTTTTTTAAATTGAGCTTTAAAGTGACCTAAAAATGAGAGTAAGATGTTATTATTTTGATGCTCATGTGGAGTTCATGCTGACACTTGTGGGATTTCAGTACTACGTGAACAAAAGAGAGTTCTTTACATTTTGAGAGATGGAATTTGTGAATAATGCCAAAATAGATGCTTACTGAAAGAGGTGGAAATCTTAGTTGAAACCAGAATGCCCACTTGAACCAGGCCTAGAATAGGAGAAGCTACTAAAGTCAGTATCAGGAAGTCATACGTGAAGAAAATAGCCAGGGTGACTGGATTTACCAGGAAAAAAGAGTAAGTTTTGTAGCAGAAAGACACTCACATGTTATAGTAAAGATTCTGGGGGAATTTGTGTCTTTCTAATTGCAGAGAGGATCTTAGAGAACCCTTGTTACAGTGCTACAGATTTTCCTATCTGTAACTTCTTTTTTGCATTTTTCTTTTACTCCTTTCCACTTAAGGAGAAGACATTGACACACACAAAATTTGCATGGACAAACTCCGTTTTAATACTTTTTTTATTGTAGTACTATCATTTACTTTGGTAAATTTGTATCCCTGTTTAAAGTGCCTTAAAGCAATTAAAACTTAGTTTAAATTCAAGTATTGTAAAATGTACAGAGTCTAAGCACAAAAAAAAGCTGCATAGTGAAAATACTGGAGCAGGCTGATACATTCAGGATGCCAAGTACTCAAGTGGTAACAACATCAGCTCATGATTCAGGTTAAGGATAATTAGCAAGTTTGATACAGTACAGTCAGGACAGGGCAATATCAATGCATTGTTCTTACCATGAACAAAGGATGGAAGCATAAATTAACTCTGAAAGAATCTGCAGTATCACTTTTGTACACATGCCATAAGTAATAAGGCAGATACTGACACTGAAATCAATCCTTTACATGCTGCTGTAATCCAGCAAATCCTGTGTGTGGATTCTCAGACTCTGAGCCCCAGCAATCCCCGTGTTCCAATGGGACCTGTGACATCCATCCTCTTCAGAATCCTCACAAACAATCATTGTCAGCTTCATACAGTCTTGTTTGAGTCTTTGAAATTTGTCCTGTAAGGTTTTAGAGAAGGATGGCTGTTCCTCTGTGTACCCAGTGCAGGGTTTCTGTTGGGTTCTGTGTTTGCCCACAGCTACTTTGGGTAGGAGTAGGGGGCTCTTGAGGGGTCTGGTTGAATTGTACGTTGAATTTGTAGCCCTTGTATTGCCCAGTCAATTTGAAGTAGTAACAGTTGTACCCTGGTGTAACAGTGACTTGTCACATGGACTAGATCGACAGCATCACTTACCTGTAGTGTTTGTCAGAAGAGGAATTTGTTGAAGCTATTTTAATGCACATTGTTATTATAAACAAAATTAATGGAATACCAGCATTCAAATGGTTGTTTGACTCCTCCCTTTTGAACAATTAGAGAGTAATTTCATTTGCCTCGGCTAAGAGACTTGTAGTACAAGGGTGTGTTTGGACACATAAGAAAATGATTGATTTTTCAGGGGAAATTACTGCTTCAAAATCTGTTGAACAATATGGCTAAAATGTTACTGCATTGTAACAACACTTTTAAAATGGATGTATATGGATGTAAAGACATTCTTGCTCAGTTGTTGCCTGAGAAAAAGGAATTTAAAAATACTAGCCACTTTTAAAAGGAAACTCTTTGTTAATAGTTCATGTATTTTAAGAGTATTTTCATATGTAATTTTTGCTGTTAGAAAGAATTATTTTAAAATATATTTCTAGAAGTATGACAGCTGTGATATAAATTATTGCAAGGATTCACCAGTCATTATGTGAATGGAATATTGAATAATTAAGAGAAGCAAATAGGCATTTCTCATTTTTGGAAAGAGAAACAAGTTCTCTTTTCAAAGGCAGAATATGTCAAACTATAAAGTTCTAGTTTAATTTTTGTAATATTTGGTGAAATTCTACAAAACAACAACAATGAGAATATGAAAGGGCTGTACCCAGAGTATAAAACCAGTAGAAGTTGGGTTTCTTGGAATTGGAACCCCCTTTCTTTTAAAGGACTTAAATGGTTTGATTGTATTGATCCAAGTGCTGGGTAAGATGTTGTGGTTGTAGCAGACAGCAGCCGTGGGAGTCCATCTACTGCTTATTTCCGGAGCCGGTTGTGGATGCACTTTGAGGGAATTGGCTGAGGTTAGGGTTTGATGGATGGGATGCTGCAGGATCTCCTCATCACCAGCCTGACTTCAATGTCGGGGAGGGTTTTCTTTTTTGTGTGCAAACACCCTTCCTCTGTGGCTGCCAGGTGGAGATCAAAACGCAAGGAAACGGACTTTTTCCTTAAGCGAGGGTTGTCTTTAAAGAAAGAACCTTCCCATTCCTTAATAACTTCATCCACTTTTTCTGTCCTGAAACAAGAAAGAAAATGTATTTATGATTTTTTAGGCTATATTAGTTACCTATCCTCAGAACTGCTTTTGAAACAGAGAGAAATGGCATCATAAAGAGTCGAGTTATTTTATATGGTACTGAGATAGCAGTGGTGTCTTTTTTTTTTCCAGGTTCATTCTCCAAAGAAGCTAAATAAAGGGTGAGGGCTCATTATATTCTTGTTTTTGTGCTTTTAGGTAGACATGGCTACAAAACCACTGCTCCAAATACTTTAGGCAGTTTGTTTCCAAGGAGAAAGTTTGGAATCCAAGCTCAAGAATTTTGTAAGAAACCTCAGTACTGTAGTGGGCAGGACAGAATTCCTGCATCTGAAAACCTTCAGAATAGGGAGGAGAAAATCTAGTTTAGACTCAAACCTCAGAATGTGGAGCTATATTACATCAAAGAGAAAAAAGGGCAGAAGTAAAATAGGCTGATGCAGGAATACTGAGGCACCCAAATCCTGTTGATTCAATTCTCTGTGTGTGTGTCAGAATTCAGATCTGAAAGTCAGGCTCTGGGGCTTCACCTAGCTAAGTACACTGCACCCAGCAGAGTAGCTGAGTGCAGATCTGAGTGTGTGATGAACAAAGCTCCTGCACAAAAAATAAAAGTCACCTATGGGGTGTGTCTGGTGAACCTTATGATGACATTAATTTTTTTCAGCAGCTGATTATGGTTCAGTGCTAGGAATGGCCCACTACAGTGTGTTTAAAGGTAACATTAAATTACTTTACAAAAAAGCTTAAAGAGCAGGAGGGATACAAAATTTGAGGCAATCCAATACTATTAAAGTAAGTTCAGGCGAATAACACATCCTTACAGACTTTCACATGCCTGCTTGGGAGCCAGGCTCTCCCTCCCCTGTTTGGGGAACGTAGGAGTTTCCAAGGAGCAAGTTGGAGCAGCTGAGCCTGAATTTATGTGCATAAATACGCCCCAGAGGGACTTCCCAAATGTGGTCTGGGCTCTTTGCTTTCAGCCTTAGCGAGATGAATTATTCATAGTTTCATTCTTAACAGAAATAGAAATTACAAATCAGAAGCACCAGCATGGTATTGTTTGCTTATGAAGCCAATGCTAATAAAAAGAACTTTTAAATATAATGTATTGTTAAACACTGCCATTCAGTGCACCTTCAGGAGCTCTCACTGTGCTTCTGAAGCTCCTGGGCTATGTGGGCACGATATAACAGATACCAAATAACGGAAAATTCAAAGCTGCTGAAATGTAACCTCCACCCTTTCCTTCCAATTGTTATTTTGTGAAATTCCTGTTTATCTTACTGTACAGTGCCATGAGCTTCAGCACTTTCCTTCATGATATTTCCATCTAGGATTGCTTGTTTTGTCATCAGTTCCACCTTCTTTGGTTTGTGCTTCTTTACATCCTCTGTAAAAGAATATGCAGGTGTACAGTGAGCGTGCAGAAGGGCAAGGGCAGTACACAGGACCTGGAGGCATTTCCCATGCATTGGAAAAGGTCTTTTTTTAATATTCAGGAATTTGTCAGTAGTTGTGAGCAGTTAGGGCCAAAATCTCTTAAGGAGAAGGTGTCTGAAACTCACCTGAAGGCAGCATAAAGGTGATCTTGCTAGTGCTGGGTTTTTTGTCATCCTTCTGGGCAGGTATTGAGCAACGGAACCTGCAAAAAAAAGATTACAGGCATCTAGTAGTATTGAATTACTTTAATTCTTAACTTGTCATATGAACAGCTGTGAGAAATTTAAAAGTGTGAGAATCACAAGAAGTTCTGTTTGATCGTGGTAACTGTTTGTTGGGATTTCTCATTCTGAGCCCAGAACTGGAGGAAGTTTCTGACAATATCTATGCAGTTTCCTGCAGGGGTCTGTCCTGGTCTGAGACAGGGACTCCCTGCCCAGCACTTCACGTGTGACTGGCCCTGTGTGCTGTGACACCTGAGGGGACACAGGATCCCAGGGACCCACAGTGAGGCTGCAGTGACTGAGCTGCTCTCTGCAATGTATGTGAGACACTGAGCACCAGAAACTCCCCACTCAGTGAAGCTACCTTATAATGAAACCTTTTCTAAGATTTTATACTGTAATTTTTTAATGTTTAGTTCATGTATTTACAATTCTGATTATTTGAGACCTTCGGAAATGGAAGACAAATGTGAGATCTTTTTCTGTAAGCAGTGAGTACCTGCTCTCTTCTTGCTCCAACAGACTGCGATATGTTGCTATCTCCTCCTCCAGCTTCATCCTCGTGTTCAGGAGAATTTCATGCTCTCGAAGCTGTTTCTCAATTCCTCTTCTCACTTCCAACAACTCTTTCTCCAAGCATTCAATCTCACCTTCCAAATTTTGTAGCTGCATGTGGTACTGCTGCTCCGTGGCCCGCAGTGAACGTTCCAAACCCTTTTCCTGTGAAATTTAAGTCATATTTTAAGATTTGGAAAGTTTGTGTGCAAAGATGTTACAGACATACATGGTTTCAGTAACAAACTGTATTTTTACATAAGTTCTTGTAAGATTATTCTTTAAGAACAGGAGTAAAAGTATTTCAAGGTAATACTTTGGCTGAGAAGATTTCTAGTAAAATCTGTGGTAATTTAAAATCAGATGAAAGTGTAGCCATGGCTTGCACAGCAACCCACTGCCTTGAGTTTACGGATCTCTGATTTTACAGTTAAACAATGTCCAGATCAGTGCTGTATGAAGTGTCTGTGTGCTCTTGGAGCTTTCTATACTGCAGAATTGAGCAAATGGCTGACATTTTATCACAAATGAATTGATAAATCTGGTTCACACATTAAAAAAATGTCATAAACATGCTGGGAATTGGTAGGGCAGAATGACCAAGAGCTCGATGGAGGATTATCATCCAAATATTTGCTTGGGAGGTGTGAAGACAGGACACCACACGTGTCTGGAGTGGCAGATCCTGCTCCAGAACATGTGCTGGGTCAGTGTGTGTGAGTGAGAGCTCTGTGAGGAGCTGGAGCCCCCCAAATGAGGGATTTCTGCAGTATGGTGGCTGTGACTGTCACAGGAATTGACTGTGGGATAATTTACATCAAGGACAAGACTCCTTTTTTCCATGAGATTTCAAGTTTCATTTCTGACTCTTACCACAGCGTGGAGAGACTCGATTTCCACCTGCATGTGGTGCCACTGCCGTCGGGCTTCGCACAGTTCTGCTCTGGCTGCCTTTAGTGCTTCTGCATCTTTGTCCATTCTTTTACTTGTACCTTCTTCTAACTACAGGGGCATACAAAAGACAACAATATTAAAAATATTTAAATAGTAAGAATAAATTGGCACATAAAAATGTTTGGAATTTTTGTAAATGTGTGAAAGCTCACAGTAAGGAGTTAATATTTTCTGTATTGTGTAGAGGGAAAGCCCTTATCCCACTGTGTTTGATGGGAGGTGGTTGGCCACATCTCTATCCCTGGCACCTTTGTCCTAGAGGAAGTCTCATACAAATTACCCAATTGTATTGAGACCTTACTCACCTCTGGAGTAAAGGGACTTAGAGGAGTCGCAGATGGTTCAAGCATCCACGTTTGAATAAGGTGCTTTGATTTAAATGCATTGTTGATTTCAGGGTTTTGGGTTTTTTTCCTTTTATCCTGTTAAAGGTAGTTTTTTAAAACCACTCCTGGTCATGTGTGAGGTCATTTTAGATTTAGACTTATCTTTGATTTCGATAGTATGTTCCTGCATGTAACTTCCAGAACGATTGCTTGGCTTACAGAAGTTACTTTTCTTTTTTGATTCTGAGTTTCCCTGCAAGTGGTGAAGATGCCATAAGCCTTTGAAACAGCACTTGCTCTTTTGCATATTTTACTGCTTTATGCAGGTTCTTATGATGACATTGACTTTAAGAAAATAATTTCTTTAATTCAAGTCTTATGAACTAAGGAAAATAAGGATTTTGTTCCCCTGTACATACTGACCTATTGCAACTTTACCAGATGATCATTTTGGTGAAAATCTAGGTTGGTCTCATCCACAAGTGACCCCCCCAATGTTCTTTGCTTCCCCTTTCTTGCCTGGGTACTGCAGAATTTATGTGACAGGATCAAACCAATGTGCATTGGCTGCTTTGTGCCAACACAAAGATAAACTTGGCTTGCCTGTCGGGTGTGCAGCTGCTGTGTGTCTGGCACTGCTGCTGGATCAGCCAGGCTGCAGCAGCGTCTGGCCTGTCCTTAAAACAAACCTCTGGGATTCCTGCAATACCTGAATACAAGGTGACAGAATACCTGATTCCCCCCTGAAATTCTTTACATTTGGTGGCTCAAAATTGTTTTGCCATTTGATTTCAGCTGGGTTTAGAGCTGTTTGTATGTAAATCCCTAACAGCAGCATTGTGTGTTGGTAACATTTAATCAAGCTGTATGAGAGAATAACTGATATTTGCTGAAGAGCAAAACATAGTTTTTACTGTGAGCAATAGAAAATAGTTCCTGCAAAGGTACAGTGTACTTTACTAGAGGGCTAAAAATGGCAAAGATTGTTGTAAATAAAAGGATTCTCTTCAGGATTCTTTTTTCCTCTGAGATAAGTACATGGAGCTAGAGGTTACCCTGTTACAGCCTATGTCATCATCCCTTAAATCCCAGCAATAGCCCGGCTGCAGGGACAGAAAAGCATCCTGATGAATTACACAGCATTCGTTCAGCGTGAATCCATACCCTTGACAAAATCTATTTCCGATTCTTCTAGTTCACATCTTACTGCGGTAAAATCCACGTCCCTTCCCCGAAATCTGCTGCATTGAAAGGAATTACTGTACCTCATAGAGGCTGCGGGAGGAACTGTACGGCCAGGGAATGGCTCCGTACTCTGCAAGGTGTGTGGCTGTGAGGAGGCATTACCTGCGTCCTTGCTGAGCTGACGGTCTCCCCCGGCTCCCGGCTCCGCTGCCGGCGGCGCGGGGCTGCGGCCGCGGGGCCGTTAAAGCGGCAGCGGCCCAATTTGGGGAGTGCGGGCGGCTCAGAGCCTGTCAGCCCGTCCTGGCAGCAGGTTAATGCGGCAAAGGATAGCACTAAAAGAACTGTTCCTAAATTATGCGCCGAAATTAATATATCAATGTCTTAATGGTTTTTCTGACGCTGTAACTGTGGGGTTTTATAACCTCAGAAATGTGAGGGTAAGAGAGAGAAAGCAAAGCATAAAGTTGCAGCTGCCCAGCATGAAGTGCTCTGGCAAGAGGACATGGAAAGGCAGAGCTTTCCAGCAGCATAGCTGGCTTGCTGGCAGTGTCGCTGGCAGGTGTCTCCACCATTGTTAGGGACGTCACAGAATTTCCATTCCTGAGGTATTTGAGACTCAGTGAGATGAAACCTCGGGTGTCTGACCTGACCCTCTGTTGAGGACTGTCCCATTTCAGAAACGAGCTGGGTTCCTGGGCATCTTCTTTTATGGGCAGAAACACAACAAGGAGGGAGAGCAACCAGCACTTCTGGTGGTGAGTAGTGCTGGTGCAACTTGTGATAAGGGCTTTGACTCCTCTTCTGCAGAGGGCAAAGTTCTGGTGAATGTACACTTCAGACACATCACTGCTGTCAGGAAAAGGGTCTGGGTTGTCTCTGGTGGTGTTTCAGAACCTGTGCCTGGTGTTGGTGTGCTGAATACACACAACACACGTAGTATGTGGGGTTCTTCCACTTTTCCTGGCAGCTCCCAGGCAGGCCCAGCACAGGTTGTCTGGTATGCTGTGCTTCTTCATTTCCTGCTCACTGGAGCACTGTGTGATCCCCATGACCTTGTCTGCTAAGAGTGGCTCTTACCTATTTCCTTTTACCTCTTGTTTATTTAAATTTTTTTTTCAGTAGTGCACAATACTAGATATGCAGTAAAAAAAATTCCAATTTCAATAGAAATTTAAAATTCAGCAGAGAGAGAAATGCATTTTTGGCTCTAAATGAGAATATACGATAAAACAGGCAGTAAACTTTCACAAGACACACATCACTTTAGAAGTCAAAGTATTGTACCACTTAAAAGTCTCCTGCTGTAAAAAGGCTTCCCTGTTCTTGGCTGTGTCTGTTGGCACATGTGAAAGGATTCTGTGTTTGGATTTTCTTTTCCTTAACTGACTGTCTTCCAGTTGTTGTCCACTCTCTTTTCTAAAAGTGTCTTAGTGATCTTTCTTCTGTGTAGTTCTAGACCCAAAATATTGTGTTTGTCATTGATGGGATGAGAACAGTTACATAAGAAAACAATTAGGAAGCCATCAGACAAACACAAAGTATTGCACTTGGGGTGGTATAAACTAATGCTTTCGTTTTCTATCTTTTTTTCAGGTGTAAAGGGAACACCTGGCTATGAGATTCCTGAAGGCTAAAGGTAGGTAGGTGTAAGCACTTGCATCTTTCCTAGGACTTATGAAACTTTGAATTCTAGCTGCTTTCAATGTTCATATTTTATTGCTGGCTCACCACGCAGCTGGAGGGGGTCATGGAGAATAAAGGGACACTAATACATTAAAGCTTCTGGAGTCCTTTTTATTAGGGATGAAAACTGAAAAATGAGATTAGAACAGCAAAATTATTTTATCTATTGGTTACTAAAGAGTATAGAAAGACAAATCTGATTAAATGTGTGCTTCATATTTCTAGTTATTGAACAGATATTTGATGATATTTTTAAAGAACACCATGGAAATCATACAGGTAAGGCTGATAGAGTGAAGCAGGAAATGTATTTTATGTCTGCAAGGAATGAAAGTGCCAACTTTGTCTTATCTGAAAGATTCTGAGTACAAAGCCAAATGTTTTATCACTTCATACAAAAGAATAAAGTTATTAATCCATTTTGGCTTGGAGCAAATGGATCCTTTGCCACATCAGATTGTGCCTCATATCTTCTCTTCAACTTCCTTAACGTGGGATGCAACAACTTTTCCATCTACCACTTCTTCGACAATTGTCTTGATCTTTCTAGTTTTGGTTGGATCTAAACATCATGAACAAAACAAAGAGTATTTATCAATGTGTTAAAAATTATAAACCAAAGCAGCACATGACCAGGTACCCCCTTTTCCTTTCTAACTGGCTTCTGATTTTAATGAGCTCTCTGATGTAGTTAAACAGGATAACTTGTATTATTTGATTTGTAAGAATGACTTTAGAAACAAAATTTTATTCAATCAAGTTCTACCTACCTTGAGAAGAGTCCAGTGATTGTGTTTGAGATTTGGACCCTGTCAGGGATGAGCTTTCAAGTGTAACTGCCTGTCCAGCGCCCCTAAAAGGGAATCAGAGACATCACTATTGCAGGATGTGTTGTGATAGGATCAGGATAAATTCCCTTTTCATGGTGACATTGATAGGTTATTTAAATAGTGAGCAGAATGGCTCACTCTCCTCAGTCACAGTGATATTTCAGATCACTGTATGTGCCTTCTTGTCACTTGGAGAATGTTCCACTTATTTCACCTCTTTTTTTCCTGGAAAGGATTTTGCTACAGAAAATAAATGCAAGGAGGTATTTTGTGTCAGCCAGTTCCTTACACAAACTCTCCATCCAGCAGGCGTCGGTAGGTTTCAATCTCCATTTCCAGACGAGTCTTGATGTCTAGGAGCTGCTGGTACTCTGCGTTCTGGCGCTCCATGTCAGCCCTGACCTGGAAAAGCTGGGACTCCAGGTTCCCGATCTGCATTTGGATTTGTGACAGCTGAGCACAGTAACCACCTTCCGTTTCTGCTAAAGTGTCTTCCAGGGATTTTTTCTGTGTAAAGATATTAAATAATCTCTGGTTAAGGAAAAAATCTCTTAACAAAACCAACTGAAGTAGTTTAAGGGAGTGAGCACAGCTGCATTACTCAGAAGGTTTTATTTTCTTTTTTGAAACAATGGTTTGAAAACTGTCCCTTGTCACTTCCCTAAATGTGATGTAAAAACTCATCCGTCTGCTTTGTGACATGCTCTTTGCAATCCAGTTAGATATATTACTGCTATTTAGGAACTAAAAGAATATAGGATTTAATCGGAAAGAAATGCAAATCCTCAATTCTATGGAATAGGATTAGGTCTAAAAACACTTTTGAAGTTGCTGAATTGGCTCTGAGCAGTCAGCAGCTTCCCAGAACGTACCATGGCAAGCTGAGACTGCAGCTCTATTTCCAAGCTCTGGAGAGTCCTTTTCAAATCTGTGATCTCGCTCTTTCCTGACTGGAGCTGCTCAGTGTGAGTGGAGATTTCCCTTTTCAGCTCCCCGCTCTGAAATGACAAGGAAGAATGGAGTGTAATTTTACTGTTCCAAGTATTGAACTCATTTTCCCATGCATTTCACTGAGTTTGCTCTCTCTGGTTGTTACTTTTTCATTGAACCACGCCTCGGCCTCTTTACGGTTTTGCTCGGCAATGACTTCGTATTGTCCTCTCATATCATTCAGAAGCTTGGTCAGGTCAGTCCCTGGAGCAGCATCCATTTCCACACTGACTTGGCCAATTTCACTGCTTTGGATGCCCTGAAGCTCCTGGAGACATTGAAAATAAAGAGAAGGTTCTGTTAATAAAAGACAAAATAGTTATACCAAAATATATGTAAAGAAATATATATGATACAAATTCTGTTTCAACAAGGATCTGTAGATTGTTTGTTGTGCTCTTTCAGTGAACTCAAAAATTAACAGCAAACAGAACCTATAATGAAACCCAGGAACTCCCACTGTCTTAAACAAGCGAGTAATTTGATGTGTCACAACTTCATGTATCTTACAAAGGAAAAAAATTACCTCTTCATGATTCTTCTTGAGATAAGCCAGTTCTTCATTCAAGCTTTCAATCTGCATCTCCAGATCTGCCCTGGTCATGGTCAGCTCATCCAGGACTCTGCGCAGACCATTGATATCAGCCTCCACACTCTGCCGAAGAGCCACTTCATTCTCATATCTATGCATAAAGGGATTAAAAATTTTATTTTACATGGCCTGTGAAGTCAAATGCAGACTATTAATGTGTTTTATTTTAGCTTTAATTTGACAACTTAATACACGTAATTATTATAATACTGTTTAATAATTATACTACAAGTATTTTACAAGGAAAGAGATTTTTAGTACAAAAGAATTTTTTCCTTAAGGAGTTTTTATAACATTAAGATATCCTTACTTCACTCTGAAGTCATCAGCAGCCAGTCTGGCATTATCAACCTGCAGAATGATCCTCGCGTTGTCGATGGTTGCATTGATGATCTAGAGTACAGTGTTCAGAGAATGATGTTACAGCCCAAAGGCTTAATAGCTTTGTAATGGCTTTAAACTGTGTGTTCTACAAGGGTTTGTAGAACTGCATTCCATCACTGCCTTCTTCTTTATTCAGATTAGACAAATCACTGTGTGACACAGCTACAGAACTGCTTTTATGTACAGGAAAAATTTACCACATGTCACCAGTGTAAGGTGACAGAGGTCACTGCAAATGTCAGTACCAAGGAATAAATGTTCTCTCGGTTTCTGAAAGAAAATTTGTTATTTTCATTAATACTATTAAGTGAGTTACAACTATAAAGATACATTAAATACATTGCTTTGCTACCTTGTTTCGAAGATCTTCAATGAGGGGGTAGAATTTACTGTAGTCATTCCCAGATCCAGGGGTGCCAGTGCCAGGGCCATTTTTCTCATACCATTCACGGATTTTGCGCTCCAGCTCAGTGTTGGCATCCTCCAGAGACCTCACTTTGTCCAGATACGCAGCCAGACGGTCATTGAGGTTCTGCATAGTCTCTTTTTTTGAGCCAGAAAGAATGCCACCATCGCCAGCACCGGCAGGGCCAAACCCACCTCCAAAACCAGTCCCTAAGCCACCACCAAAACCACTTCCAAAAGCAGCCCCTGAACTGCTGCCAAAACCACTTCCCAAACCTCCCCCAAACCCACTGCCTAAGCCACTTCCATAGCTACCACCCAAACCACCTCCAAAGCTTCCCCCAAAGCCACTGCTTAAGCTGCTCCCAAGTCCTACCCCTGAGCTGCCCCCAAAGCCCCCACCAAAGCCAGAGCTTGAACCCAACAGAGAAGCTGCACCAAAGCCTCCACCAGACCCCCCACCAAAACCAAGCCCACTGCCACCAAAGCCGCCTCCACCGCTGGAACTGGACATCCGCAGAGATCCCCCTCCAATTCCGCTGCGAGAGGAGAACTGCCGGGACCCGCCGCTTGTGCGCACGGAAAGGGCCATGGTGCTCGAGGTGCCTGGATCTGCCCCGTGCAGGATACAACAGAGAGCAGGACAGAGCAGGAGCAGGGTCAGCTTTATAGGGACAGCAGTGGGTGTTTCAGGAGGAGTCCCCACCTCCTGGGGAGAGCTTTCACTCTCTCTCTCCCTTCCTGTTTGGAGGGCATGTCAGTTTAGTATGTTCTGACCAACCGAAATGATATGTGTCAACCAAAATTGCCAATGGGAGTGGAAATCTGGTGCCCTCCAGGTATTTGTATGAGGGGAAATGGGTGGAGTGAAGCTGAGACATCACAATTGTGTTCTGCCATGTGCAATGGAGCATAAAAAGTTCTTTTTGCATTTAAATCCCTCCTAAATAATTGTTTTGTCATTGCAGATGCAGTGCTTCCTGCATTTGGGGCTGTTCTTACAGGAGTTTGCTAAGTCAGCAGAGTGATCCCTTTGATCCCTGCTTCTCAGCCTGTATGGCAGGAATGTCTTTCTTTTCATAATGCTCTTCAGCCAGAAGCCTTTGCTGGATTAGTGCTCCTGGATGCTTAAGAAGTAAGAAAAGTGACCATCAGGTGTCCAAGGGCACATGGATGTTCAGTGAGCTGCAGGGTGATCATTAATATGAAAATATAAATATACTTATACCAAATAGGATTTGGAATTGGGTTTATGCCCTAACCCTTTCATTACTGAAATACCTCAGAGTGATATACTTGTAGACTATAGCATATGGAGTTTGTACTTTGGAGCTGGGAACTGACCATTCTGTCTGCTAAACAGTTTGTTGTTATCTCAAAATAAGAAATCTGATTTCTGTCTTTGGTGCTTTCTATAATACAAATCTGAAGATCAAATGTAGCGCTTCTGGGTGCAGGTTTGGGCATGGAAACCCTCCCAAGGCAGTATATTTTTCTTTTGAAGTCATTTTGATAAATGGAAAATCATTTTTCCTTTGTCCTGGCTTAATTATATCATTGGATTTGTCAACTGAAATGTGTTAATTTTTGATTTATCCGCACTCAGGAGCATGGGGTGCTTTTGGGGCAGAAAAGAGCGGAAGATCAAAGGTGTAAGTAAAGCATTTGTGTGGAAATGAGCTGATAGCCTGGTCTCAGTGACTCGGGGCAGTGAAAGCAGAGGATTAGTTCTTTGGCAGCTGGTTATGTACAGTACACAGCTCTGGACAGGTGAGGTTTCATAGGAAAGAGCTTTGTGTGTTTATGTTCTCAAGAGGAAAATGTAAACTCCTGGGACTGAGAATCCAGGTGTGGCACAGGGGCCTCCCAATGGGACACGGAACATTATTGGCACAGAAGGGTTTGAGAGAGAGGGAGATCATTTCAAATATATTTTTATCCGTAAAATATCTTGGCTTGCCATAGTCCCTGGTGACATAATTATTCACAGAATGTGAAAAATATCAAATAGGCTTCTTCAATTTATTTTTTCATGTTAATATATTATGAAAAGCAAATTGACACTTCTTATGTATTTGAAAATCAGGTTTTAATGAAGTGTAGCTGCTTTATGTTTGAGTGGGAGTTCACATTCAGAAAAGGCGTGCTGAACTGATGCCTTAATGCATTTTAAAAACCTAATACTTCCATTTTTATCTGTGTTGGAAGTAATTATACATTCATACCAGGCTGATTTGATTTTTTTCCATCAAGGTACTTAGTCACTATAGAAGTAAACCTAAAGTCTTCTGTGTTGTGACTTACAGGTTTTTATTACTGCTCCCCCACAAAAACAAGAACAACAACAGATTTGAGATTTTGGCATTTTTTAATCCTTCTGGGGTTTAGAGTGAATTAAATCTGATTCTGTATAACCCTTTTCGTTTTGGCATCAGCTCCAGGGAACTCAGAGGCATCTTTTCTGCTGGTGCCATTTACATCTTCTCTTCAATCTCTCTGACCTCAGAGGAGACAATCTTGCCATCAACCACCTCCTCAACTATTGTCTTGATCTTCTTAAACTTATTTGATTCTGTTGAGGAAATTGAAAAGAGAAGTAATTTAATGCAATGTACACTGACCGAGTAATATTGTTGCTACATGAGGAAATATCAAAAAGCATCTTCAATCCCCAGGTCCTTGAGGTAAACTTCTGCAGTGTCAGGTGTGGCTTCTCTTTTGGATACTGAGTATGTTGCCCATAGACTGCATACTGGATTCAATAACTCTCTATCACTCTTGATAGTTTTGCTTCAGTTTAGCACAGACTTGTAGACCTAAAACCTTGGAATAGACTTACACCAAATTGGAAATTTTTGCTATGAAACTGGATATGTTACTTGGAAGTCTCAGTCTCCCTGTGCAGCTAGCAGGGAGAAGCAGATGCTTCTGCAGTTCTCCAGAGGGGAATTCAGTAACTTCCTGTTGTTCTCTTGGGTCTCTGAGGACTCGCAGAATCACAGAATGGGTAAGGTGAGTCTGTGATTTTATACTGGGCACCTGAATTGTATATATAAACCCAGGTTTGTATAGTCCTGATAGGGTAACCAAACAGTTTATTGCTTTCTTGATGTGAGATTCCACTGGCTGATTATTTGCTCTGAAGCTGTTGTTTTTTATCAGGCTACTTCATTCCGTAACATTTCAACAGGCCACCATCAAAACAGAAAGAAGTTGGTGGGACATACCTTTTTCAGTCACCTCTACTATTGGCATCTCTTCTAAATACCTGTTCAAATTGTAAATTAGAACATGTAAATATATAGCAACTCATGTATTGAACATCCTTGTGCATTTCCTATGTGTTTGATCAGGACAGCTAATCCCCTTTCATCAAGACATTGAATCAGAAGATAACTCAGTAAAACGAGTTCTCTCAGTTGAAGTGAAACTTGCTAAGCATAAGCTGTAGGTACAGTTAATCTGCAGACTGATCTCTGCAATGCCAGGTACACCTGATCTAGTTCCTGAGCCAGAACAGCTGAACAGGTAGAATCTGGGGGGAAGTTCCACTTTCTGCTTAACCCACACAGACAAGTTGATCAAAAACTGCATTACAGGTGTTCTGGAATGTGAACATCTACTCAACTCCCCAGCTCACAGTGACAGTCTGTAGGCTGGGAGAGCCACCTCAAAATTCCACAGCAGCTTCAGTAGCCCAGCCTGAGCAGCATCCTGCTCTGATTCTGTGGCTGAGAACTGGACAATGGGCTTCCCCACCCCAAAACAGTTGGAGAGAGGCAGATTTGACACAAAACCCAAACCAACACGCAAAGCCACGTGTGTGCTCACCCGGTTTCCTCTCCCTCCAGCAGCCTGCGGTACGTGGCAATCTCCATTTCCAAGCGAGTCTTGACATCTAGCAGGATGCTGTACTCATTGTTCTGAGCTTCCATGTCAGCTCGGACCTGCCTCAGCTGAGCCTCCAGATTGGAAATCGCTCCCTGTATCTGGTCAAGCTGGTGACTGTACCGTGCTTCCGTTTCAGCCAGAGAGCCTTCCAGGGTCTGTTTCTGTAGTGCATGGGAAGAACAGTGACACATTATTCAGAGGATACATTTTTCTGTTAAAATAACCTTTTGATTGTAAAGCCCCTCATTCCTCTATTTATCTTTTTATCCTCTATTTATTACACCTCTGTGTAACTCTTTGCTATCCACAATCCTTATTTGGCTTTTTTGTTATTTACCAAGTTGAGCAGAGACTGTAATTCCAGCTCCAGGTTCTGGCAGACCTGTCTCCGTTCCGTGATCTCTTTCCTTTGCACCTCCAGCCGCTCAACATTGAGGGCAACTTCCTGGTTCAGTTCTGCTGTCTGGAATGGAGAATGGAGGGACTGTGAACTGCAGCCAGGCATGACTGAGATTCTTGCTGGTGTTTAAGCTGTTGACTTTACCTGCTTTTCAAAATGTTCTTTGGCTTCTTGGCGGTTCTTTTCTGCCATTTCTTCATACTGCTTTCTCATGTTTTCCATAATAGCTGCGAGGTCAATGCCAGGAGCAGCATCCACCGCCACGTTCACAGAGCCGCTCGCCTCTTTGCGCAGCCTGTCACGGTCCTGCAGCAATGGGAACTGTGTTAGCACCAGCTGCAGGGAGCTGTCACTCCTGGGCATGGGACACAAACTCAACATCTACACACATAGGACTAATCCTCAATAGTACCTTGGGGCAAGACAACTTAGTCACCTTGTAAATACTGCTTAGTGCACTTCATCTTAGAACAGTTCACCTACTTGATAGCAATAAATGTTGTATCATAGATAAGTGTATCATAAAAATGATTTCCTCAGAACCGGATCTGTGGAATGAGGGCAGAAGTCATGGCTCCCATTTGTGTACTTTTTGGGATAGCAATTCCTGAACCATAAATTTTTCTTAGAGAAAACCTTTACTCCTTCATTCCTGGAATGGAGGAGTGTTCAGCCTTTGGTCCCTGACAGCTTGAATGTCCCTTAGGGTCACACATGGAAGGATAGAAATTCTTCCTAGCATGGTTGTTTGCCGCTCAAAACCCCTCTCCCTGGCAGTGGTCAGCTGTTCTCACCTCCTCATGGTTCTTCCTAAGGAAAACAAGTTCCTCAGTTATATTCTCAATCTGGGACTCCAGGTCAGCTTGGGTCAGAGTCAGGTCATCACGGACACGGAGCAGTCCAGTGATGTCGCTCTCCACGCTCTGCCTGAGCAGGTGTTCATTCTCAAACCTGTACAATACAGTGCCTTTTGTCATCATTGGAATGCAACAGTTTGGAGTATATGTTAGAATCAGTAACTACCACAGTCATTAAACTTAAAGTTAGAAAATGTTCACTTGGCACCGATTCCAGTAAGTGGAAGCTTTTCTAAATAAGAGGAGCATGAAAGAGAATTGATATGAAATCATGGAACTTACTTCAGCCTAAAGTCATCAGCAGCCAGCTTGGCATTGTCGATCTGCAGGACAAGTCTGGAATTTTCCATCTGGGCAGCAGAAATCTAAAGGGAATGGTGGACAAGCACTGAAATTTGCACAGAGATTCACAACTGATTCTTTCCTGGGAATGAATACTGTGAGTGGGCTTCATCCCCCTTCACTTCAGCTGTCTGTTGTTCAGCTGGCTTTAAGCTAAGTTCCATCTGAAGTGCATGAAAGGAATTAGGGAAGTCCAAAAGACAAATTGTCCTGCCGTCAAATAAGTGTATCAAATAGTTACGATGAACTGTTCTCTGAAGGGATCTGCTTTTAAATGTTGGGAAGTAGAACTGATAAAAATAAAAGGGAAAAGATTGAAGGAAGTTCTGGAAACATGATTTGGCAAACATGTCAGTTGATTGTTGGGAATATTTCATTGTTTCCAGTGGAAATTTACTATTTTAAGTAGTGATCTTTAATTTTTTTCTGAGTGCTTGCCCTTCTTTTCTAATAAACCACTTAGAAATAGACTGTTGCTAAACTATATTTAAATATGTAGATTACCATTAGTACTTTCTCTAATTAAAGCCACCAAAGGCAAATAGAACTAGTTAGAGTCACAGATTTTTGAGGTATGAAATTACTCAACTGCAGGCATATATCTGGTATTACAAATGATTGAAAATCTGTCACTAGTAGCTGATCAAAAATGAACTTTTTCTTCCCAGCTAGGCCAATTACAATTTGGAAAATGGTACAAAATTGTACAAAATTTTCTACAACAGATT
Source organism: Geospiza fortis (assembly GCF_000277835.1). Lineage (NCBI taxonomy): Eukaryota > Metazoa > Chordata > Aves > Passeriformes > Thraupidae > Geospiza > Geospiza fortis. The sequence goes on along the minus strand of NW_005054665.1, from coordinate 120,649 downwards.
ATTCTCTATCTCACTGGTAATTGCAATTCCTATATTTATGGAAGGCTCTATGATCTCTTACCTTATTTCGGAGTTCATCAATTGTTTTGAAGTAGGAGCTGTAGTCCTGCCCTACACTTACGGTGTTCTTTTCATACCATTCCCTGATCTGCTTCTCAATCAGCGAGTTTGACTTCTCCAGTGAGCGCACCCTCTCCAGGTAGGCAGCCAAGCGGTCGTTCAGGTTCTGCATCGTGGATTTCTCGTTGCCAGCAAGCAGAACATCGCTCCCAGTGATGCTGAGCTGGAGGCTCCCTCCGAGGCCTTGGCCAGAGCTGGTGCTGGTTGATATGTGGGTGCCATAGCCCCCAGCCCCCCCATAGACACTGGGTGCCTGGATCTTCTGGATGGACATTTTCCTGGAGGTCAGACCGCTGATACTGGGTGCAGAGGACAGGACACGGCTGCTCGTACTCCACTGGGTGCTGCGGGTGGAGAATGCCATTTCTGCTCTTTGTCTTCCTGGCTAAAGCAGGTAAATCAGCACAGATAGAGACGCCAGTGAGGAGCTGAGTGTGCACTGTGCACCTTTATACCTTTATACAGGTCCAAGAGGAAGCACAGTGGCTGGAAACCCCACCTATGTTGACGCACAGTGTCGCTGGTATCGGCACAAAGAGCATACAGGATATTGCCCCCCCTCCCCATAATTTGAAGGGGTTCTCGTCTGTTCGTGTGTGTTTGAGGAACACTCCCTGGGTAGTTTGCTTGCTTTGTTATTTTGTATAACAGATAAACAAAAAATGAGCTGTTGAATCATTTATAACCATGTACCTGCAGCCAACCCTCTCTGTAGCCCTTTAGAACAAATGAGTAGGTTCTTAGCCCCCTCCCTATGCAACTCATGAATTTAAAATGAGAGTTGCCTATATGTGACAAGAGACTTAAAATATTTATATTTCTGTTGAGTAAGCAATAACTTGGGCCTCAGGACAGTCTAGAACAGTGTATAAATAATTAGAAAGGAGGCAGCTGTACTACCATGTGAATTCATTTCATAGTAAGCACAAACCAACATCTGCACTGCCGGTGAAGAGGCTGTTGCCATCAGCTTGGATTGAATATGCATTCATCTGGTATTAGAAAATCCTTGCGAGTGGAATTTGAGCTTTCAGTACATCTGAGATTGAGTGGAAAGGGTATTTCTTTGTCTTTAAGTAAGATAGGAGGCGTGAGAATATTGGAAACCTTCACAGCCCTCTGTGTTTCACATGTGAGATGCTGAGATCCATAGAGTGGCAGGAAGTGTTGAGTTCCAGCTTCCAGCAGAACAAGCCTCCAGCCCTCCAGTGTGGCTGAACTTGAAGCAAAACAAGTTTCCCTCCTGCCTCATCAGAGTTCACCAGCTAACAAGTGCCATACTGAGGAGGTCTGTCCCCAACCCAGGGGCTGTGGTCATTAACAGGAAACCAGCTGCCCTTCCATGGCATGAAGAGACTCAACCATCCCACTGCTGATCATGTGGAGGAGGTTCCTGGGCTGACTGTGCTGTACACTTGATAGAGAAAGGGCATGGAGAATTTGTAAAGCAAAGGAAGAACCTGATTGCTGAGGGGTTGTTAGTGCTGCAGAAGAGTGAGTGGCAGGTGTGTGTTGGGACAGTGCAGCTCCTGGGGCATTGACACTGCTTCATCAGTGTGTTACTGATGTTGTCAGGTAGAACAATGAGCATACATGGCTTGTGTTAGTGAGAGCAGCTGCTGTATGTACTGATCTCCCAGCTTGGGGCAAGGAAATTGGTGAGACACGGAGCTTTGGAGGCACTGAACTGTGTATTGGAGGTACCTTCAGCTTTCTGAGAGCAGCTAACCCAGAATAGCTGGGTCCTAGGGAATACCCAATATATTAGGGAATCAGGACTGCCAAGTCTTTAAGTTACTGTGCTAGGCATTAGTCTAACTGGTCTTGGCTCAAGGCGGAGAGTTAATCTCTTGTACTTGGCTGTTCTGGAAACACAGCTTCCAAACCAAAGCAATCAGTGTGCAGGACAGGATTTTTCTTTCTAAGAGGATGCTGTGGAGTGTCTTTGGACCTTGAACTTCTTTGGGTGTAACTTGTAATAAAAAAGCCTTTATGAGATGTAAAACCAAAGTACACTGGCCATGACATTTGGTGTGTCATTACAGAGACTCAGGGTGGGTTGTCTTTTGTCCATTGAAATTATTCAGGCTGAGTAAGAATTGCTCATTTTAGTAAAGCAGAGTCTACACCTTTAGAATGTAAGAGGAGTAGAGAAGAGATCCTGCTGGTCTTACATCCCGTGGCTCTGTATCTCACTGCCTAGATCTCTGCAGGATTGTGTGGCAGTCTGTTTAAGAGCAAACATTCTGCTTTGTCTTCTCAGTATTAAAATTAGTTTCCATGTTAACCTGGGTGATATTTTTTCTAAACATCATTTGGGGGTTCTATTTTTTTTATTGAGTGAGCAAATGAAAAAAGAAGTCAGTGATTTGAATTAAGGTGAGCATCAGGCTTAGGTCAGACATTTGCCTTGTGTTATGGCTCTGCTGCTTTTGTTCAAGCTGAACCTCCAGCAATTATTTTCCTCTAGAGTATTCAGCTGAAGCATCCCAAGATGTATGCAAGAGGAAGGAAGGAGCAGTGGCATCATGCAAACCCAATGTGAAAAGGCACAAGGCTGAATTTTATTAATGTTCTTTTTATGCTCATCCCTCATTTGTTTACTGACAATTTCTCTGGTCTTATAATTTCATATATGCTTCTATCCTCCCCAAAAAGTTAGAATACTTGCTAGGATCAAGATAGATTCTCATCAGAGGTGGGGTTTGCTCCTGGTTTTGGTTCAGTACACTTTTTTCCATGTAACATTTCTTGACTGGTTGTATCAATCAGTGGAAACTGCCAGAGTGAGCCCTGAAGCTGCAGCCATGGCAGTGATGGGGGGGTGAGGCCCCAGCCAGGCTGGAGGGCAAGGGGCTCCTCAAGGTGCCAGTCGGGAGTGGCCTCAGTGTCCTCCACCCCTGGACTATGCCCAGGAATTATCTGCAAGAACATAGGCTGCCTCATTTTTATTTATTTATTTATTTTTATTGCTTGTAAGAGTAAGTTACCTAAATAGATGTTGGGTAACCTAAAAATCCATTGTCCAGTACTGCAGTTTTGGTCAGCATTGGAAGAAGTGCTGTAACAGTTTGCTGGTGCTTAGCTCAGCAGAGCAGTTTCAGCTCCAGATTCAATTGTGAGAGCTGTAGAGGACAGTCTGTGGGTTCACTTCCCTACAGTGACATGCTTGCTCAGAGTGGATTGCCTATAGACACAATAAAACATTTATAGCAACACTAATGATTTGTTTGATTTCATGAAGAAGTGTCACCTGTGTGACAGAAGTTTAATGTGCATTAGAGGGCCATGGAGATAAGTTCTGCAGGGCTCTGATAATGTGGATGCCATTCCATCTGACTCACCTGTGCTAACCAGCCATGGGCAACCAGTCTGGAGAGTTCAAGGAAAAAAGACACACCCAGCTGTGGGTCTGAGTTTTTGCTGCCTTTAGGTGGAACAGATGCTTTTCTTTTGGCTGACATAGAGACTGAAATAAGGCAAAGTCTTCTAGTTCAACCTGTAGAGATGATCCATTCTAGAACTGAAATCCAACACCCTTTTGTTGGTCCCTGTTGGTCCCTGTGTTTGGGTTTAGTCTCATAAGAGTTTGATTCTGAAAGATCTACACTGCAGCCCTGAAAGGACATTGCTGTGCAAAGTGCATTCAAGAGAGATGCATTCCATTTTCAGTGTTCCAGCCTTATTCCAGTATTCAATATTTCTGGGTCTGAGATATTCCCCTCCTTCTTTTCTTAACTGCTTTTGCATCTCCTGTTAATGCCAATGCCCATGAAGCCTGCTCTCTCCAAAGAGCAAAGCAAGATATTTTGTGCTTTGCTGAATGGGATCAGAACAGAGAAAGTTCTGGATGATGTCACCAACTCAGCTGGATTCACCTAAGCCCTGAGCATTTGCAGTTCAAGATCTTACACTGTCTGCCTCACGTATTTTTTCCCCTCATTTCCCTCTCCTTTTTATCTTTTGTCCAATGAAAATATCTCAATCATCAAACCACTGCATCTTATTTCTTTCTGCTTGGAGCTTTGACCAGAGGGGTAAGTTAAAACATTACATATTTATGGTACTTAGAGAGGTGTTCCAGCTCCTGGAGTGGTGCGGGAGGCAGTGTGTGGGTTCCATCCCTCCCCAGCCACAGGTGGAAAATGAAAGTCAGGAGCTGCCTTTCCTGTCTCAGCTGCTCTCCTCGAACAGAATCAGATCTCAGTGCCAACAAAAACAGCTCCAGGCCACACAAACGAACCTTCTCTTTTTTCTTCCCCAAAAGTGCCATTAAGATCAGCTCCAACACAGGACTGCTAGCAGATCTCTCCGTTGGAAAAACCCCGTGCAACTGAAGTGTCAAGGGAATGAGAAAACCAGTGAACTGGAGAGAATTTCAGCCTACTGACTCTCTCAGTTCCATAATGCTGGACTAGTTCAGTACCCATGAAAAATGTTGCATATTTCATGATTCAGGAGGCAAATACGATTTTCATGGCCATGTACAAATATAAGTGCACACTGATTGTACACTGCAAAATATACATACAAACACACTATATTGCATATCTGTGTAGACATTTTTGCTAACTTGAAAAAAATTCTTATGGTTCTGGGGATCTTACTTCTGTCACAGCTGGAGCCCCCAAATCAGGAGAAAAACTCAATTTTTTTCCCCAGGGTAAAATTGCACTCATAATGCCAGGAGGTGCCTGGGCAGAGGAACAGCTGCAGCTTCTTGTTTGGGGACTGCTCTGGAATATCCTTTCAGTGCATCCCAGCGATCCCACGGCATCCCCAGTCCCGGGGTTTGTACAACCAGGAGCAAGCTATGAGCTGCTTGAAACCCAAAATACCCTCCCAGCATCAAGATGTGTGTCAGGAAAGCAGATATCAAAAAAAACAAAATAAAGGAAACAGGCCGAAAATCCGTCTCCATACTCCCCTGGAGGAAGTCTGGCACTGTTAGTAACGTTCATTGCACAAATACTGCAGCAGAAATTTGCAGGGAGTTGTTCCCCAGCCGCAGGAGCCCCGGAGGAGCGGCAGGAGCAGGGACAGGCGCCGGGCTCCGTGCGGATCTACCTGGTTGTCACTAGAGGCCACCACCGGCCTTCGGAACGGAGCTGCCTCCAGCCCTCCCCGTGCTGAGCACCGCGGGAGAATCCGTGCGGAACTTGAACGAGAGAATAAAATTTACGGATTGCATAAGAAAATTTCTCATATTATCCACTTTCCTGGCCCTATATCCACAGGAAATGTAGTTGCATCGCTCTTGTAGCCAAACGTTTAGAGGAATAATTTTCTTCAGAGCCACCAGCCATAATTATGGAGTTCAGTGCTGTGTATGGAGTGGGTTTGGAAGCAGTGGCAAGAAGAATGGACTATCTTTCTAAATTCTGACATGTGAGTCTTTGAGGACAGGGAGTGTTCGTTATCCTTTTGAATTACATCCTTTTATGACTGGTGCTTGAGTATCTCAATTTTTAAGCAGTGATAGGCTGTAGACATTAAAGAAAAGGTTTCTTTGGTTGTGTTTTTAAGGTTTTTGTTCTCTACAGTAACAGAGGATACATTCTCAGAATGTCTTGAAATTGTCTCTTGTGAGATTAACCTGGAAGCAGAGCCTGGGTGCTGGAATGGTTTTCAAAGATTACTCATTTTTCTCATTAAAAGGACATAAGAATGTGTTCTCTTTCCTGCACAGGTAACTTTATGATCACAATTTCTGTCTGCTTGCAGCAACATTACAGATTTCCTCCTTGGAAATTGTTCTGGCAAGTGTCACTCCCAGTTTTTTGTTTGATGCATTTGATCTTTTATTTTCTCATACGTTGTTTCAGAGGTGCGGAGCTGAGCCAAAGCTGGTACTTCTCTAAAGGCAGCACACCTTTAACTTCTGTTCTAAGGAAGAACTTTAGTTTGTAGCTACTTCAGCCTGTTTGTTTCTCCATTTCCCTGCCTGCTCCAGCTAATTATGCCTCTTAATTGAAACACATTTTTCCAAATTATATTCCTCATTTTTGTTGCTTTCTATAGAGCCTAATTACAGCCTGTCACATCGACTCTTTTGGACTTGTCCTTAGGACATTGGAAAGCCAAAAAATTTACCCCCGAAGTCTATATAGTTATTGAAAGTGTCTTTACCACAGCTGGTGTTATGATTTTATGCCTTTAAGCTTCTGATGCATATTCAGACATTCAAAAAGCAAATTAACATGTCCAGAAGAAGCAGCCCTGCACCTGCCTCACCATTAGATCATGTCTCACACTGGGAGCTCCTGCCATAGGGACATTCCAAACTGTCCAACATTGGCACTTCTGTTTCATGGAATATTTTTGCAGACAATTGGCTTGTGGCACTCCTAGGCCAGGGGCTCAGGTAGGTCATTTCCGTATAGTCGCACAATTAAGGATATCGTAAAAGTACAGCTTGAAAAGAATAAAAATTTTTACACTGAGAGGAATGGTGAGGAAACAACAGACAGTAAAACTTAAGTTGGGATTTCACCAAGCCAAACGTTCAGGTAGAGTCAATAATTAACATGCTTTTGTGGGTTAATGCAGGACATGGGGGCGACAGGGGGTGCAGCCTCTCAAGCATTATTCTTTTCTTACTTCCCTGTTTATAGATTCGTCCTTTTTCTAAATGATTCATACACAGGAACAGGCATCTCCTAGCAAAACTTTAGAACCTTTATAGGTCAGGGTGTGGACATTGTGAAATGTTTTACCGGCTCTTCTACCTATTCTCTCTGCTTCAATAATCCATAGAACCCGTGGGTTTAGCAGTGCTACAAAGGTGAGATTTCTTTTCTTCTCTTTCTGAAATGACTTTTTAAATTTTGCATCTGCGTTAACCAGGAAGGCAGAAAGCAAAACTTTTCATTGTACAGATGTGGCTGTTGATAAATAAGGCTGAACCCCAGCAGTGTGGGGCCAGCTCCCCAAAAGAATGTGTGATTAATAGCACAAACCATGACTGCATTACCTCATCGCACACTTCTTCCAGGGGATCAACACTTCACTTACCAAAGCTGCCTATTGTAATACACCTTAATAAGTTTTAACATTTCTACAAGTGAAATGAGCTGTGACTCATGCCCAGGCTGGAGTGCAGTCAAGGCTCTTGGAAATCATGCTGAGGATTATTCCGTGCAGGACTGCCTTAAATGGCAGGTGAAACTGCAAGGAGCCAGCTGTGAACGCTGATGGTTTCAGCCTCCTTTTATAGGCTGAGTTCCTGTATCTTGTTGGTTTGCAGAAGTATTGTTGCATCATTCACTTAGACTGAGAAATGCTGTTCTCTCCGGCTCATGTTTCTTTGCTATCCTTTTCCATTTATGGGAAATAGAATTTATTCATTTGGAGGGTGTTGTTTTTAATAATGCTTCATATTTTTCAAATTGCACTTTCTTTGTGCCTGGGTCCATCACTTTCTTGGTGTAGAAATAGCACTTCTTTGTGTAAGGAATACTGAAGGAGAACAAATATGAGCTGGCAGAGTTCAATCAGTTTCAATACAATGAATTAACAAAGTCATTTTTCAAGCCATACACCATCACAGTCCTGAATATTTCCTTCCCTTCAAGCCACTGCTCTGAAATCAGAAGCAGCAGTACCTGTGCTCTTAAAGTCTCCCAAATACTACAAAGCTACCAGAGCTGCCAGCACAGGGTTCTGTGCAGGACTCATTTCAGTCAGGCTGTTGGCACAGGTACATTGAAGAGCATCATCAGAGTATGTGCAGGGTCCTGACCAGCCATAAACACTTGGAATGAATGAAGGGCATTATCTCTTCCGAGCCATCAGACACTGACAGGATTGCTGTGAGTGGGGAATGGCTCTTCAGGAAGTTGTATTATCTAATAGCTGGGCTAAGTAGAAGCTGTGAAGTGATGGATTCTAATTTAGTGGCTCTCAGTGACTTTCTTTGCAGCCTTGAGCGAGCTGTGTCATCTCTTTTTCCAATTTCTCAGGCAATAAAATGGGAATGATAATACTGCCCCCGTTCATTATCTCCCTGACTTCATCTCTCAGCGTGGTGTGAGAATGTGATGTTAACAGTGCATGCAAGTGGTAAATATTAGCATCATTATTTATTATTTAGGCTGCAGACCCACCCTAAATACATTTAGGAATGCATAGCTTATCTACTAGAGCACAAATTCAGAGGTAATGAGTAACCACCAGATACAGGGCACACGTCTGGTGACACAGTGTCACAAGCTGTTCAACAGAAAGGAGATCTGCAGTTCTACAGAGCATTCTGAAGCTGTGAAAGATTCTCTAGAAATCAGCAATTTTTTCCAGAAACAAACAGGATGTGGTGTAATGCCTATTTGTATGTTTAAAGACTAATTGGTTTACTCCACTTAGTGAAAGACACTTGAATGGCTGTGTTGGAGCCATCAGTGCATGATGGTGTCAATAATGGAGTGAGCTGTGAGGATGATGCTGTGAGCTGTACTGCTCTGACCTGCTCAGAGTGCAGCAGCACAGGTGTAAGAGAAGGTTAAAATCATCAGAGTGGTGTGGGAATTCTGCTGCCTCTCAGCAGAGGAGAACAGGAATTCTGCTGCCTTTCAGCAGAGAACAGGAATTCTGCTGTCTCTTAGCAGGAATTCTGCTGCCTCTTCTCCAACACCACTTGGACCACAGCTGAGTGTGACACAGGGCATGAGGAGCACATCTCACCTCTGCATGAGGGGACACCAGGGCAGAGTAAAGCCAGAGCATTGCTCAGGAATGTGAAATAAAGACAGGCGTGTTCCATAAGGCACTTCGATTATTTGCTTTTCCTTCTTCTTTCTTTCTTTCTTGTAGTTCAGCACAATAACCCAGCACAAAGCAAATACTTTCCTTTGATGTAGAAATAAGGGGCTACTTAGAAGTTTTTATAATTATTTGTGTCACAGCGATGTGGCCCTGCTATGTAAATCTGATAAATGAACATATCTTTAAATAACACAGAAAATTGTTCAAGAAGACCTGGGCACATTTTGTCCAGATGCTGCAAACACCAGGTCTGGCTTGTTAGATCTGGTAAACCATAAGGAAGGACACTCTTAATTAGCCAGGAGTTACTAATCCTGTATTACAAGTTTTACCCAGTTTAAAGAAACCATTAGGTAATCCATCCAATGCTTTGGGGATCTCTTTGTGCAACAAGGGTGGAGAGCTGGGGTGCAGGGGGCAAAGGGGGATCTGGTTGGAACATGCCAGTAGCAGAACATTGTACCACAGAAGTGGACTTTGTTCAGTTTAATCTGCAATTCCTTTGAGATTTCCCCTTTCCTTTGTGAGCCCTGTTTCAAAGGAAAGCAGGTAACAGGAGCCCTTTTGTGAGAGTCCAGGACATGATGACAATGTCACTGATGAATGCGAGACTGCCCTGGATACGCAGACTTTGGAATGCAAATCCCTGCCACACTCATTATGTTCCATTTGGTCTCTCTTCCTTCTGCCTTACACTCTGCCTCATTTAAACATCCTAATCGTATTTCTCTTTTCCTTGCCCAGATTTTATCTTTGCATAGCTCTATTGCTGTCAGGGTCTGCTGCTGACTTGGGCATTGGGCTGAGCTGAGAAAGGGAGGAAGCCTGAGTTTGGCTAAGGCCAAGAACTCTCCCTGATGTTAACATGCACTGTAAACACCAGTCTGGCCTGACTGCAGAACCCTTCCACAGAGACAGTGAACATTAATTTGAGACCAAATAACTGAAATGGTTTTTTGAATTACCTGGGTCATCAAGAAAGAATGAGTGTCTGGAAAAGTACTTAGAGGCTCTGAGGGAAAGTGTGTAAAGTCAGTGCTGGAAAATTTCTCTCAAACTGAAGAATAAAGAAATGTTTCTGGGAAACTATTTTTAGTGAAGTTTGCAACACTCCTACTCATAATGCTGTTTCAAATGGTGACATTGATAAGTTGTGTATAGGGGAGCTGTTTTGTTCATGTAAATGTCACCTGTAACTTGTGTCTCCTCTTTTCTTTTTTGTATTCTTCCTGTATTGTTGCTCCTGAAACAACGAGGCTTTGGCTGTCCTGAGCCATGTTAGTGACACTGCCACAGTGGATTTGCCATATGTAAAGGAAAGCAAAATCAGATATTCCAAAATTCAGAACAAATAATGCATAAAAATTTATTGGCTGCAGTGAGGTATATGATGAGAGGCATAAGACCAGGAAAAAAGTTGAGAGATTATTCCCCTTAAATTATAGCTAATTTGCAGAGCGATAACTGAATCCCAGATGGATATTCCTGCCCTGGGGAGATGTGCACAATACATCTGCCACTAGCTCAGCCAGTCACTTTAATTCAACAGCTTTTTTCCAGCATTTTGATGACTAAAAGCTCCTTAAACTACCAAAGTCAGCTTTACCCAGCTCTGTGTGGCACTTTGCAGTGTTAGGCTGCAGATTATTTAAGAAGCGCGTTCACTACAGGACCCCTGTTTGACACACGGGACCAGCCCACAGCACAGTGTTCAGAGGGGCTGTGGGAGCTGCTGCTGGGAAAGCTGCTGGTGGGCAGAGCTTTCCTTCAGGCTTGTGGGGGGAGCTCGTTGATGGTGGAGGACACCACCTCCCCGTTCACGCTGTCGTGGACAATCGCTTTGAGCTTTCGGTTGCTCAGCCCAGAGTGTTCTGAAAGAAAGGAAAGTTTAATTAGCTAAGGAGCAATGCTGAGACAAGGTGATGCAGGGAAAGCCTTATTTACAGTCATTTGCCTGCTGCCTCCTCACAAAGTTTTCTCTACATGTTTTCCTTAAAGTCAATATTTGTTACTGCTCTGTGTGAAATGTGCTGCCAGAAAGTCACCCTGGGTCTGGTCCAGGTCAGGGCAAATGAATAACACAGGGAGAGCCCAGCCAATGCAAATCCAGCAGATTATCCTGGATGTCTGCAGGTCATGCCCATGCCAGAATACAAGTTTCCAGACATGCAGATTTTCGGTTTGCTCTCAAGCCCTAACACTGTTTTAGTCACCCAGTGGAGTCTCCTTGCCATATCCCAGGAAAGCTTTAGTCTGGAGCCTGAGCTGTGGCCACTTTGTGACTGACAGGGCTGGGGCTCAGGCACAGCCCAGTGGGCTCTGCAGTGAGCCCTTCACAGCAGCCAGGAACTGCTGGAATGCTTCTCAAAGGCCTGTGTGAGCCTGCTATGCACACCTTCCACACTTCACTCAGGTGAGATTAAAATTGCCCTGAGTAAAATTTGATTGGAAATGACAGTAATTAAGAGTCACTACAGAGAACAAAGTAAGGAACTTTTACCTTTAGTTTCAGATTTTCTTGCTGTCCTGTGAAGATAATGAAATAGAAAATAATGTTACACTAATTTCAAAAAGTTATTTGTCCCCTTCTCACTGTTTCTAATGAGACCTAATCCCACTATGAGATAAAATTAAAAAAAAATGGAAAACGAATGATGCTTCTATACCATGGGAGCTTTCCTTTTGGTAGATACTCCCACTGGAAACATCCCTGGGCACATTCACTACTGCTCCCAGGGACAAGTGCATTGGTTCTTGTGTATTTGGAGTTGCTCAGGTTAATCCCAATTTGGTTTCTGACAAATACCCTCATACCTGGGGCCCCTCTGTCCTGCCTGTCTGAGAGTCGCAGTTCTAAAGGCTGCTGATCTTCCTTTTTTGACTTCATACAAATCAGATGAGAGAATAAAAATGAGGCCAGCATTCTGCTATGCTGAGATGGCCATGCTGTGGGAGTGGAGAATTTTACTCTTTTTTTAATAAAAAGTTATATTAATTTAGGTAATCTAAATTACATGGGTACCAGTGTCTCTGTACTCTAAGTAGCTCCAGCTTTTTATTACGATCCGTCACATTAAAATACCAACCCTTGATGTAGTATGGGACTCACAAGCTTTGATTAAGCATAAACAAACAAACAAATAAATAATCCAAATATGAGGACTCTTCATCTGTTCCAGTCAGAGCAGCTCTGCCTTACCCGTCAGCATTCCCTTCCAGCAGCAGGCGGTATGTGGAAATTTCCTTTTCCAGGCGTGTTTTGATCCCAAGAAGAACTTTATATTGGTTATTTTGCTGCTTCATGTCGTGACGAACCTGGCTCAGCTCCTTCTCACACCTGGAGATGATCTGCTGCATGTTTTGAAGTGCAGCAGCGTAATAATTCCGAGTGTCAGCCAAGGTGTCTTCCAGCATGTGTTTCTGATGGGGCAGATAATACCAAGACCATGATTATTATTTATGTGGTAGATACAACACAGAAATACCAGCAAATTTGGTCTCTAGCTAGAAGATTGCAAAATTAAGGCTGTGGTAATTTGAACACTTATGCATTTGCATAACTATTCTTGTGAAGGCAGCAGAACCACAAAGCTGTGCCGTGTGTGCATGAAAGGCAAAACTGAGTCATTTATCCCTGCCATATCCGTTCTGCTCAAAGCTCTGCTCCTGACACTGCTGTCTGTCCTGTCCATTCTGCATGAGCTGTCCAGAATTGCTCCAAAGTCTCCAGGTCTCTGGGATGTGAGCTTTAACCTATGTAAGGCTGTGTAATATTTGTGAAAGCTCCCCACCAATATTTTTCACACTTTGTGTAATTCATGCCTGATAACAGGGTTTGTAAATATGAACTTTGCATTCTTTGTGTTACTGTCTGTCTTCTGGATACGTTTTGTTTCTAGACTTGGAGTCAGCTATTCCTTCTTCTTCTCCTCATATTTTCTTGTAAGAAGAGACATACATTTTTCACTTCCTGGTGATGGTTGCTGAATCTATTTTGCATATTTTGGCAAAGTCGAGCATGATCTGAATTCCACTTTCCCTCATACTTTAACAATTGCAACAAACTTATGCTAGGCTGTGGATTTAAATGGAGAATAGGTCCATGACAACTTCTGAGAATACATGGAGTGAGTGAGCAGCCCAAGATGTCTGCAGCAGATACCTTACTAATCTGTGCCTGCAGCTCGATGTCCAGGGATTGCAGAGTTCTCCTTAGCTCCTTGATCTCGTTCTCATTGCGCTGGATCTGCTCGGGATTAGGGGTTGCTGCCAGGAACATTGCTGCACTCTGTGGAGCAGAAGCAAGAGAAAAGCTCAGACTCTGGTCAGGCAGGTGCAGCCACAGGGGGCTTGGAAATGAGCAGGGACTAGCTGTTACCTGTTCTTTGTACCAATTGTCCAGGCTTTGACGATTCTTTTCTATTATGGCCTCATAATCTTCTCTTATTTCTGCCAGAATCTTGCCTAAGTCTGCAGGAGGGGCCGCGTTTACTTTTACATTGACTTTGAAGTCTTGTGAGGAGCGATTGGCTTCCATATCCTGTTCATGTGTCAGAGGGAACAAGCAAACTCGTTTATAGAAGTAGAAATTTTCAGAGAGCCACAGAATCCCAGAGAGGTTTTGGGGGTAATTGTTATATATACATTAAGTTAACATTATTTGAAAAATTTATATATTGATAATACTCTGATGTGACTTAAACCAGTGACATAGTTGCTTCTGTGGCAGAACTCATTAAAAAACACTCAAGAAGATCTTTTCATAGAATGCTTCTGAAAGAAATGGACTCAATGAAGAAGCACTGGCATTTTTTATTTATTTATCCATTAGAAACCTAAAACCTTGATGAAAATCTAACAGTAATTTCATGTTTCTTACCCTTTATGTTAATATTTATGGAACTATAACTAAGTTTACAGGAGAGTAATGTAAAAGTTCTATGTAATTGTTAAAGGAATAATTGGATTAAAGCATATAATTACTGTGTAAACAACATAATTATAGGACCAGTTGGGCAGGTAGAGTAACATTCCTTTCGGTGTAGCACAACCTTCTGTGCTTGGTACCATTTTCAAAGCGCCCAGGCAAAGAAGCCTTTTGGGGTATGACATCATGGAATGCAGATCAGCTGGACACAGGGATGGCTCTGCTGGTCCCCTGTGCCCAAGAACTCTCCTGGGCTGGAAGGGGGTCAGCCAAAGGCAGCTGCACCTACCACTGTGCACCCCCTGTGTTTTATTCTCTGCTTTAAAAAACCCACTGACACTGAGCAGGATGTTTGGTCCGGTGTTGGGTAATAACTGCAAACAACACCAGATCAAGCGAAACCAGCGTGTTTCAAGCAGTGGAATTATAAATGTGGGAATAACAGAGAGCACTGAGTATAGCTTTGGAGAATTCAGAGTAGTGTGGCTTTTGAGAATTATCTAATTACTGTGTTTATGATTATGCAAGAATGAGTAATTTTGCCTGACTTCACCAACCATTCTATTTAATTTTGATCCTTCAAGAATCTGAGATCTGTTTTGCTCGGGTCAGCCTGTTATGGGTGACCCTGCTTGAGTTTAGGGGGGTGGATAAGGGGCCCTAAAGAGATCCCTTCCAACCTTCAACCCCTCCATGCTTCTGTGAGTATGGAAATGTTTTATTCAGAAGTGAGGAAAAAGTCTGTGATGACTAAAACCCGGCAGCACTCTGTGTATTTATATCTAAGTCTTTCTGAGAACATTTCTGTCCAATATGTCAGTTATTATTAGCTGTGTGTGACAGATGGGTGGGAGAGACTCCAGCAATCTGTTCTCTCTGAAACCCCAGTGTAATTGGTAAAGCAGACACAGGCTTTTTGCTTCACCTGACTCTCATTGGTGCCTCAGAAACAGGATTAGGTCCTGAATCATCAACCCCACTTACAGATTGCGGGTCTTACTCAGTTAATTACACGGTAGTAAAGATTTGTGCAATAGGATTTTACCAAGTGGAACTTTTTCTACCTCCTCATGGTCTTTCCTCCTGAGGATGTGCTCTTCTCTCAAGCTTTCAATTTCCATTTCCAGATCTGTGGTAATAATGGTCATGCCGTCGAGCTCCTTCCGCAGGTTCTCCACATCCAGCTGCACTCCCTGCCTGCGACACTTCTCAGCTTCGTATCTTTGTGAGGAAAGAGAAGACACAACGTGGGTGTTGAGAACTGCCCGACTCAGGCTCTTGTATAAGGAGAAATAGACTTGCTCAGTCTATATAGGGAACTAGAGAGGACAAACAACCGAAGAAACCAATTCTGTTTCTAACATATGTTATTTAAATATTTTTGGGTAGTCTTAACAATGAGTTTTATTAGTTTGGTATTTCACTTTCCTCTCTCTCTCTCATAACTTCTTCTCTATGGTAGGAAATAAAATTTCTTTTTTGCACCTCCCTTTTTGCATGTTAGCATTCATCCAGTTGTGGAAGCTTTGAGAATACAATTCTCTGAAAACACTATCAGCAAGCACTGATTGCTTTAGTTTTTCCAAAATGGTAACCTCTGAGTCCTTCAGAAAAACAAGAAAAATGTGATGGAAGCCAGTTACTAACATTCCTCTCTAACCTCTTGCAGTGTCTGTAGTGAGCCAAAGGAAGGGAGATGCTGCTGTGTCTTCCCTTGGGCATGGGAAGCAATTTCACACCTCAGCATCTCTCCCTTTACTCTGTGTTTTGTGGGCTCTATTGGTGCTTCTCCATTCACCCAATGAATTCAGTCTGAGTCCTATCCCTCAAAGTAGTTCCACTGGTTCCTTTTGTGACACCACTAACTGATAATGAAAGCCTGGCAGTGCTCAGGGTATCTGAGTTTGTCACAATATTACCAAAAGCTGAGATATTTTTTATAGCTGATCACCAACTGCTAGAAATAAGAAAAATCTTTCTAAGAAGTCTTACTTACAGAAGTGTCAAATCCTTTCCTTTGGAAAGACCTGCCTGGAAGTGTTCTGTACACACATTTTGTCTTTTTAGTTGATCTGAGAACTCTCTTTCAATGTACTGAAAATCAGACTGTGCTGGGAGCCAGTGATGCACCAGCTCAGTTACTGTACTCAACTCACAGGACTCCAAAGCAGAAGCCACACGAGGACAGGTGTTCCCTGCAGAGCTGGACAGAAGAGGTGATAAGTCCAGGAAATAGATTTGGGCTGGACTGGGAAGTGCAGTGCTTAGAGGGGATAATTTGTAATCCTAGATGACAGTTTTAAGTGCCTTTTGTCACAAGTATCAAGTGCCTGCTGTCAAACCTGCTCGTCAGGACCTGCACTAAGTATCATAAACAGGGTGACTCAAGGTTCTGCAGCAATCATTTGTAGGTTTTACATGCTTTTCAGTTTTCTTCCCCTGTTCTATATTGTTTTTATTCATCCAGTATCAACAGAAAACCTCAGTGAAATCGCTTCCCTGTTGGATTAGCAAGAAGAAGTAATGTTTAGTTTAATCCTCTTTCAAATCTAATGAGGAAACCAAAGAAGAGCTTACTTGAGCCTGAAGTCTTCAGTTGCCATGTTAGCGTTATCAATTTGTAAAATGATGCTGGCATTGGTGATCTTGCTATCCTCAATCTGGAAAACAGAGAATCCAACAGGAGAGTTGGTGTTGCCATGGGATGACAAAAAATAATCTGTGCTGGTTTAGCCTCTTTGCTGCTCAAAGGAAACATCTAAATAGTGGAATTCTCATGCTAAGGAGACCATAGGAATAAAAGTGTTTCAGTTTCCTTATTCACCTAGGTGTTTTGCAATTTTTCTCTGTAATCTTACTTTACTCTTTTTCTTACTTTTTTTGAGGGAATGAACCAGGAGGCATCATCTTATTCCTGACCAGGTAGAGGATATTAATTTCATTACACAAGCTTCATGGTCTATTACAGAGTAACAGTCACTGCTTTCCTCTGGTTTTGAGACTGGATTCTGATCCTGTTCAGTATTGCTGACAAAGCTGCCTTGGGCATCTTTAGGGCAAATTTCAGTAAGAACCATAAAAGCTGTATCTGAGTACAATCTAAATACGGGAGTTAATGTTATGCTGAAAAGTAGCCTGTGCATGAACACCCTGCTGAGGTGGTGATGATGGCAGCCACTCACTGGTAGGACCCTCAACTCACCACAGGCTTCAGCCTGGAGTTGCATGCACAATACCACTGGCACCTGGTTGTTGTGGTCCATTCAGTTATGCACCTATAGCTGCTCTGAATCGACCAGCAGCATGCAGTGATTGATTCGGGTGTCTGATTTTGCTTTGGGATTTGAAAATTGCACTAAAAGGTGCAGGATGAAACATGATCTCATTTCTTTGGTGCACTCAGCACTCACTGGAAAGGCTCATGTGTCCCTGATAACATGGAATAGCTTTTAACTATAGATCTGAAAAAGTTCAGTATTCCATGCCAAATCTTTGAGAGAACTCCAGCAGGAACTCACACATAACTATCATGAAATCATAAATGCAGCGCATTGTGTCCTTTTCTAACACAGAGGAAAGAGAAGAGTGGTTGCCATCCCACCAGCTACCTTTCCTCAGCATCCACAGAGCAAACCAAGGGGCTCTGTGGCCGTACAGAAGTCATTTACAGAGCTCTCAACACCTTGGAGCAAATTTCCCACACCTCAATGAATCACAAAGAAACAAGGAAATGACAAAATTCTCCTCAAGTGTCAAAGGTTCACCTCTGTAGTGAAGAAGAAGGTGCTATGGAATGTTTAACTAATCTGCTCACAGACTGTGCATTGCTGCGCAATTATCTGCACCTCGGATACTGCCCTGGGACACCAGCAAGGCCAGCTCAAGAACTATAACAATGCCCTGAATGCATGGCTGCGTGGAATTTGGTGACAAAGAAGAGGCAATTCTTGAATCCAGCCTTGAAAACAACATGAGTTCCTCAGCTTTGTGTCGTGTACAGAATTGCTGTGTGACTCTGTGCAACCCGAGCACTGGTCAGTGCTTTGCCCACTGCTGTGTGGCCCCAGTGGCTCTGCAGCCAGCAGGAGGTCTCACAGGTGCCAGTTATCTCTTAACAGTCACATGGAATTCCTTACTGCATCCATCAGGAACATGGCTGTGTCTCTACTACCAGTCTGCAAACTATCAGCTTCATTAAGAACTCACAAGTTATTGTATAGGAAATACACTCCAATTCCTTCTCAAAACAGGGATTTCCCAAGAAGGCTTCCGGCACTGACTTTACCTCTCATGTCTCCTGTCCTTTGTCCCATCTCCTGGAATGCTCTGTAGATCGCTTTGCTTATTTAGCAGCACAAGGTACTTGAATGAGACAGTTACCTGAAGAACAGGTGCTATTTCATCGGGTATCTGGGCTAGGATGGAGTTGGGCTGGAGCAAGGCTTTTCCCAAAACTTGTTGCTCCATCAGGCATTAATCCTGAATTCAGGTGTCCAGGAGAGTGTGGTTAAAAATGTAGAACCCAAATGATTATATGGCTCCAAGTTCAGACAGGCAGCATATCATAGACATTCTGGATTATTGGATATAGGACCCTAAATTTAGTCTAAATTTTATTTCAGGTGCTAAATTAGTTTCACCCTTTAAATTAACATTTAATTAATTTAATTATGGTTAATAATTAGATGCTATATTTTCACTTGTTTTACTGGCAGACATACTGCTAATTGCAATATTTTATAGAGAAAGTAAAAATTCTGGGTTTAATCACTGAATTGTCACCTGTAAATGATCCTTTCCTGGCCTTTCATTTCACATCCAGGACAGCCACCAGCCTCCAGGTGTCTGTGGCCAGGGAGAGCTGTTTAAGGGGTGACTGTTAAAAATAAATGCTTTGGGTACAACCTACTCAAAAGTGAGGGCTTCACCCCAATCAACATCATGGTTTTATGCTTACTGTCTTCCTAAATCTTTCTGATTTACTAATTCCAAATCAACCTGAACACTTAAGTTTTTATTTCTCTTTCTGTTAAAAAGGAAAGTGCCCAAGTGCCAGCTCTGGGGATGGTGACCTTTCTTTATCCTTAAAACAGAAATGGGTGATGACAGTTCTGGCTCTCCATACACAGGCTGTGGTCCGAGCACCTCACCTCCTGCCTGGAGGCAACACTTTTAGCTGTGAGCATGGAGTTTGATTAAGTCCCTGGCCCCAATCAGCAAAGACGTGAATTAATGCAATTTCCAAACCTTTTTTAAAAGAATTTCTCAGGATCTTGAGAATGCCAAGTAATTGTATTATAAAAAGTGGAGGGCAAACGGCAACATCGCTTTTGGAAGAGCTTTGGGTTTTGCCCCATATGGGTATGTAAAGTTAATTACACTGATTAGTCACACAGATGGTTACAGTGCTAAGGATGTTCATTATGAATACAGATTAATATTATGCTTAAATTTGAAGACACGTGAGTTTGGGAGATTGAAAGAGTTACTGTTGAGCATTAATATTAACTACTGGCAGGAACCAGAAATTCTCCTTTTAATTATAGTGAAAACATCCACAAGGAATTTGTCACTGCTATTTTCTTAATTACAATGAAGTATTTTTCCATCTGATTACATAAGCTCATTGGTCCCAAAACTCCTGTAGTTTCATTGTCTGCTACCGCAGGAATCAAAGAGCTGGAATGCCCCAGTCTGTCTGGAGACAGCGGCAGGAGAGGGGCAGGCTCTGCACTCCTCCTGCTTTGTAATTTGCTCAAGACCTGTGCAGTCAAAAAGACCAAGTTCTGCCAGCAGCAGTTACTCAAACCCCAGTTTCAGTACAGAAAGGAACACTTGGCAGCACAGCCAGTCTCTGCAGAATCCCCCTCGCCCCCTTCCAGCCTTTCTTGTGCCCATTCTCCTCCTTGTGAACACAAAGAATGTCCTGGAACTGCCTTCCTGAGGATTTCTAACATTTCAAAGGTTTTATTTAACTTCTTTAAAGGAAAGCCATCAGCATAAAGGAGAACCCCAGTTCCTTAGAAGAGCACAGAATGACACAGTCCCAGCTCTGACTTAC
Organism: Geospiza fortis; assembly: GCF_000277835.1. Taxonomy (NCBI): domain Eukaryota; kingdom Metazoa; phylum Chordata; class Aves; order Passeriformes; family Thraupidae; genus Geospiza; species Geospiza fortis. Next base: position 100,781 of record NW_005054665.1, on the reverse strand, counting down.
CTGTCTTTGCATGTCAGTGACGTTTTGCTCGTACTGGTTGAAGTCATGCCTCTTTCCATGAGACTTTGTCCTGTGCCACTCTAGGATGCAGCTCTCCAGCTGAGCGTTGGCTGCTTCTAAGGCACGGACCTTGTCCAGGTAGGCAGCCAAGCGCTCATTCAGGTTCTGCATAGTCTGTTTCTCATTCCCACCCAGGAAGATGCTTTCCCCATAGTGCTCGCCGAAGCCTCCCCAGGATGCCCCTCCTGCAGCCAGCCAGAAGGGTCTGGCAGAGGAGAAGGAGGGATGTGTGCTGCTGGCACCACCATCTGCACTTGATGCTCTGTAAGAAGTTCCTTGCTGGGCCAAACCACACCCTGTACTACCCCTGAGGGACCCAGAAAAAAACTGGAAAGGGCCTTGGCTGGTGCTCATGCTTAGCTCTGTGTGAATCGAACCCCAGGTTTGGCTGCCTAGCACTGAGCAGCCTCTTCGCCTTCCCTGAGCAGCTTTATGCCTTTTCCTGTGGGAGTTTCCCTTCGATGAATGACTACAGCAACAAGATTGTGTCATCACGAAACGTGCTTCCTTCCTCTTGGTCAATTCTGAAGCATTTATGAGCCTGCATGCTGTTGTTATTTGGAATCAGCTACATACCAGGTTGCTTTCCTTTCGCTTGTTTGGGTTTTTTTTTCTTTTTCTTTTCATATGATAATAGTGAGGTGTGGCCAAAATCCGTAGGTGTGGAACAGGATCAGCTCTGCCTCAGACTTCTCTCTAACCCTGTAGTTAGTATGTTCTGTTTTCCTGCTCATGAAGGGAATAAATGGGAAGCTGGGGCAGGGATGGGGCTGTGCAGATACGTTCTGTGGTAATTCTCAGGCTGTAGAATTAGCAGTCCTTGGATCCTCAAACCTGTGGATTCTCAAGTGCAGTGTGTCCTATCAGCTGTCAAACATCTTAGTGACCAAACAGCTTCAACCTGTGGGAGATGTGAGGCTTTCATGAAGTCATCCAGCTTCCAAACCGAAAAAACCTCCAGTCCAGAGTCAGTAATGCCCAGCTATTTCCTTCAGCTGCCCCTTTCCAGGGGAAATACATGAGAACTAGATACTTTAATACTGATTTTCTCATTATTTGAGGTGCAGTCATGTTTCAGTGGTCTTGTCTCAATAGGCAGCAGTGCAAAGGTTTCTTGCTGTTCCCAGCATTAATACTATTTAGATATTTATCTTAGCTTTAGAACATATTTATACTATGAGTTTGTAGCAGCACTCAAAAGATTCAAATGATTATTTAAAGCTACCAGCCCTAAAAACTGACCTGGCAATCATGCAGGAGTAGTCTTTCTCAAAAGTTTCAGTAACTTTCTGCCAAAGTGTATCATCCAACAGGGAAAGGTGCAGTGTGGCTGTGGCAGATTGTCCTATTCCTCATGCTGGTAAGGGGCACAGACTGGGGAGTGGTCTTGTGGCAACTGCTGGGTGTAGTGGGTTTGCCTTGTCTTGTTCTAGTCCATGACTGAGGGATGAGATGGAGGAGGAAGATTTGGGAAGAGGCATGAAGCTGTGTGGGCACAGGCTCTCACAGAAATGCTGCAGCTATTTCCTTATCTAGGTGAAGGCTAAACCCCTTCCCCAGGGTCTGCCCTGGCCCTGCTGCTCATCCTGACTGCTGAGGTCAGGGAGACCGCATGGAGCAGAGTTAAACTGTCCTGGGAGAAACAGGAGGGGATGTGTTTTTCCCTGTTTGTTTCACTTGGAAGGCTGCAGCAATAAGGAATTATTGCACTCCAGCTTCCCTGGTACCTCCCGGCCTCATTCCTGTCGGAGCAGGATTCGGGCTCCTCCTTGTGGCTCGGGCTTGGCTCTGCTCGGCACCTGCTCCTTTCCTTTTCTCCAGCTCCCTGTACATTGAGCACACGCTCCTATTCCTTCGTCAGACACTTCCTTCTGTAGAAATCCTGTCATTTCTAACTATTTGGGGAAAGAATTCACTGAAGATGAGGTTTTCTAGTGAGCACAAGGTTTGGCTCTCCCCAGATATTCTGGTTACTGCTACTGTCCATAGCTGCAGTCTGGGGTCAGCCCTGCTGCTGGGGAGGGGGATGAGCTTGGAGCATCAGACAAAAACTGAGGCCCTAACTTGAAAGAAACCTCAAATTTTAATAGCACTGATGACATCCTGCAGATCTCACCAGAAATCAATTTCAGATTGAATTTTCAGTTTAGCAAGCTGGTGTCTGTGACCTATCACACCGAGACGGAATTACACAGGGATGTGCAGAATAGAATGTGAAATAAAATGAATCCTCTGTTTCACCTGAAATTACTCCATGGCATTCCCACACTGCCTGGCACTGAGGCTGGCAATGTGGGAGACTACAGAGCTTCAGTCCTGAGAATATAATGGAATTAGCACATCATGAAAACCAGATTTGTATTTTCTCTTGCAATTAATCCTAAGTACAGGTGATCTGGGACATGGGAAGTGCTTCCCCTGAGGCTCAGCCTTTCCAAACTGGAAAAGGTGCCAAAATTTTGATCTACACATGCTGAGGATCGATGAAAAAGACCAAACAACTTAACTTCAAAATCTGACATGACTCTTTGTCTGGTTGCAGTGCTGAATTTGTGTTTAGTCACCTCCTTAATCCAGAACAGAGAATGGAAGTGACACCCGGAGTAAGGAAATAAACTGTTGTCAGCAGGTGGCACCCTTGGATGGGGCCTGCTCTGCTCCCTGGGAGATTGTGCTGCTCTGCATCCTGGCTTGCTTCATCTGGGAATTGTGGGTGTTTTACTGAATTGGAACACGGGAAGCAAACTGAGCTGAATTTCGAGGCTGCAGATTAAATACAGGCAGAATATTTTGACATTGACCTGTACATTGTACAGGTCAGTGTCCTGCAATAATCACTGATTGATTCTACTCCTCCATCTGGAATACAAATGGATGGAGAGCTGCCTGAGGCTGTAGGAATTCCCTCTCTTGCTGTGTGAGTGATACAAGCAATAGTCTCCTAGGTTTTGGATCAGGAAAAATATCATTTACACAATTCAGTTTTCCTCTCTAGTGGATTGTGATGTCACTTTGCTGCAATTTGCCAGAACCTGTTCTGAACTCCTTCCAGTGGGAATGCCAGCAGGATGTGCATTTCTTACCAGCAGCACCCATGATCTCATGGCCAAACTGGTGATGCCAGCAGTGTATATTTCTTTTTCTTAAATGTCAGAAAATAGAAGACATAAAAATAGTGTCTCTAAGGAGCTGGGAAGGAAAATAAAATATGTAATTCTAGAAATTACATCATTTTTTGCAGGTACTATAATGTGGATTGAATGTCCAGTGATGGGGCTAAGGATGCCTTTTTCAAACATGTTTATGTGAGCAAAGTACAGCACTTAGGTAACTGCTTTGTGTGCTTCTGGGATTCACCAGGCTCTTAAAGTTTTATCAGCATCTCTTCAGTTCCACTGGTGGGGGATTTGTAGCTGGGAGAAGGTGGTGTGGCTAAAACCACAGGCACAGCAGTGACATGGGTGGAGGATGTTCCTCCTGATGGATGAAAACCAAAACAGCTGCAGCAAACTCTGAGCAATTTGTTTCATGTGGACTGTGCCTGCTGCTTCCTTAGGAGCCGAGGGAATTTGCCTTGGTGCTGCAGGCAGTGTAGGAACACAAATATATCCAGTTTTTTTCAGAGATGCATTTTATTTGTGCATAAATTGTAGCCCTGTTGTGCCCTTGGGATTGAGAACAAAGATCTTAAGGATTTTTTAAGCTATCTTCTCTGTTTTTAACTGATACCAGCTCCAGATGGCTGGCAGCATTTAATGACACTTTATCTGTCCATTCATCACCATCTTTATTATTATTTTTAAGGTTATTATTGTTATTGCTGTTGTTATTCCCCGAGTATCCCCTGGCTGGCTTCCAGCAGCCCATGCTGGGAGGGTCTGTGGGCTGTGTGTGGCACAATGGCTTCAAAAAACACCATTAGACTGGATTCATTTGCAGAAGCAGAACAGAAACTTTATTGTTAGGACACAATAGGGCACCAGCAGAAAACACGCTTTGGCATCTCTGACCCAGTGAGCCAATGCTGGTGTACAAAGGCAGAGCAGATCTAAGGAAAGACATTCTTGGATACATTCTTGTGCTTTGGGGAAGTGAAAGGTTCTTTATCTCAGCATTAGCCAGTGTGAGGCTGCACTGGGTCCACGTGGAGGTTTGGTATTTCTTTACTGGTATCTCCTGTCACGGGTAGAAATGGATTTTCCATCATCATCTATGCCAGAGCGACGTCCTGCACTGCTCCCAAATCCTGTTGTAGGGGGAATAAAAAAATTAAATAGGGAACAAAAACACCACTAAGGCACTGCCAACACCCTGAGGAGCTGAACCATGAGCCTGTGTTTGTTTCCTCACAAGATCTTTCACATATCAAAGGCAGAATTGCCTTTACATCTTATTTACTTTCCCTCCTGGTCCTCATCCAGAAAACCTTAGGAGTGCACATCAGATATGGATTTGGAAGCATCTTGAATGTTACATGAATCAGCAGAGGAATGAATCTTTGGGAGATTTAGAATCCCATGAGCAGTTAATGCAATCATTTTGGAAATCTACTGGTTTCAAAAATGCACATAAAATAAAGTATTATATTTTTGTCTCTACATGATACAGAACATGCTTATTGTAGGGAGAATGGAATCTGTGGTAATAAGAAGAAATCCAAAGCTAAAAGGTTTATTTATTCCTATTTTGCATGTTCATTTCAGCCCCTCCTTAAATAAAAGTGTTTCTTACCATCCTTGGGGTTCAGTCCTGACAACCTGTAGAAAAGAAGGATTGGATTAATGACCATTCCTGACCTTGTCCCCTGAAACCATTGAACCATTTAGGAATTTGTGTGGATAGCCAGGATTTCACAGAGCTGCTCTCAATGGCTGGTTCTGAGGTGTGCTGTTACTAGAGGTGGTGTTAAGGTGCTTTCAGCTTTGAAATCCACCCCTATGTACTTGAAAGGGAATGGGAACAGTGGTCAGACCAGTTCCTTGTCCTGAGGTGTCTCCTTATACTGCTCCTCTCCTCAAAATGCCTCTTCTAGAAACTATGTAAGGAGCTGATTCCTCCTCAGAAATGAAAAGTAATTCCATGTATAAATCAGATATGAGAAATGAACATGAAAATGCAGATTTTACTGAAGTAAGCTGGAGTCTGTTCCAGGCTCTTTTCTTGCTGGGGATACTGGTGTGTGAGGATGAGTATTTATTTTCACCTCTGTGCACAAATTGAGACAACCAAGAGCTAATACTGGGAACAGGTTTTTATAGGTTGTCTCAGCCTAAAGGCTCTAATTCCAGTGCAACCAGAGGATTGAGACATATATATGGGGCCCGGTGCCTTTTGTAATTCATTATGGTCAAAATGGTGGCATTTTTATTTTCAAATCCTCCACACAGCCGATGTGCAGATTGAGCTTAAGCTATGGCAGTACCAGGGACTTTGCCAGTGCTCCAAAGGCTGCGTGTGCAGGGAGCGTGGCCGAGCACTCCAGAGTCAGCCTGGCCGCCCCAGCCCCGGCTGCACAGAGTGTGTCGTTACCCTTATCTGCTCATCAGGACCGGGACAGAGTGACATACTGTGCGTCCTGGCCCTCCAGCAGATGGCGGTACGTGGCGATCTCCTGCTCCAGGCGACTCTTGATGTCCATGAGCATTTTGTACTCCTGGTTCTGGCGCTCCATGTCGCAGCGCAGCTCGCTCAGCTGCTCCTCCACGCTGGTGATGAGAGCCTGGATCTGAGCCAGCTGCGCGCAGTATCGGCCTTCCGTGTCCCGCAGGTTGGCCTCCAGTCCGGCTTTCTAAAGTGCAGAAATGGCAGAACAGGTTAGAAGGAAGTTTGTCCCATGGAGGGGGAGTCGAGGAGAGGGAGGAAGGGGACAGTGTGAGGCAGTGCCTCGTGGTGTCGGGGCAGCTCCGTACCATGCTGAGCTGAGACTGGAGCTCGATCTCCAGGCTCTGCAGGTTGCGGCGCAGTTCCGTGATCTCTGACTTGCTGGTCTGTATCTGCTGGGTGTGGGTGGCAACTTCACGGTTCAGCTCCTCAGTCTGAAAGGAAAAATAATGTAAAATCACATACAAGTGTATTAAAAAATCAATCATTTTGAGAAAGGGTGGTAGGGACCTGCCAGGGCGGTAGTGCTGAGGGAGTGCACTGCTGTGCTGTTTATGGGTGTGACCGTACCTGAGTGAAGAACCAGGCCTCAGCATCCTTACGGTTCTTCTCAGCCAGAGCTTCATACTGCTCCCTCATCTCAGCAAGAGCTCTGGTCAGGTCAATGCCAGGAGCTGCATCCATTTCCACATTGACTGTTCCACTCAGCTGGTTCGAGTACTCTTTCATTTCCTGCATGGGCAGCAGACAGAGGACACAAAAAGATCAGGCTCTCTCCTCTCACACTGCTCCTGCCCCCAGCAATCCCTGCTGTGGTACACAGTACCTGTGCTATCAAGTATCACAGATGGAACACACAAAAAACATTTATCACATTTGCTTTCTCATTGCAACAGCTCCATCTCTGTGTACTCACACAGGACACATGTACCTACATGTAATTTACATGTATGTTTCATTGACAAGAGATAAATTCCAAAGGGGAGTGATCTCCCTGCACTGCCAGGACTCTCACCTCTTCATGGTTCTTCTTCAGATAAGCCAGCTCCTCCTTCAGGTTCTCAATCTGCATCTCCAGGTCAGCTCTGGACAGGGTCAGCTCGTCCAGGACCCGGCGCAGGCCGTTGATGTCGGACTCCACGCTCTGGCGCAGGAACAGCTCGTTCTCATACCTGCAGTTCAGAAAAGAAACAAGCACTGGAACATCTCCGAGTTTGTATTCAGTAGAGCTATAAAATGATCACATACAGGAGGAACAGTGGACTGTAGATGAAAACATACAGATTTAGAAGTGTAAAAGCAATAAAGACCTTTTTTCCCCAATGTGCAGCTATGGCATAAGGAAGCACAGACAATGCCGTATGATTTTGTTCCTGAGGAGGACATGACATTTCACCTTGCAGAACTTAATACTGATTATCAACATCACTAGAAACATTGTCACACAGGACAGAAGTTTTGCAGTGTCCTCCCAGATTTGCGTAGGAAAGCACAGGTGGGGCAGGGCTGCCTGGGATACAGGAGAGAAAATAGAAAGCTGCAGGTGCATTGCTGCAGGGAAGGCAGCTGTACATGGACCTTTATCATCTGATGTACTGCTGAGCCTGGGAGCTGGAAAAACCCCACCTTACTCTAAATTTCAGACTCCAGCAGAGAAATGCTGAAGCCCCATAGCAATCTCTTCCTGCCACTCAGTTCCTTCTAAGTGAAAATCCCACCTATTCCTGCCTTCTTTCCCCTATGATTCAGGCTACTGAAAATATTTGAGTATCACAAGAAAATGAAGACATGGGCTGTAAGTGATCATGCAAACAGCTCAGTGATCTGAATGCTGTGTTCTGTCAGGCTTATACTCTGAATTGGTCCTTTATCAATGAATTCTGCTTGCCAGGATGTTTTGTATCTGAAGTTACTAAAGAAAAACTGCTTTGAGAGTGTGAAGACAAGTAGAATGAGGACAAATGAGCTCCAGGTGAACTTACTTCAGTCTGAAGTCATCAGCAGCCAGCCTGGCATTGTCAATCTCCAAAATGACCCGGGAATTGTCAATGGTAGCAGCAAGGATCTGCAATTAAGAAACATGGAGAAAAGTTCCTGTGAATAATGGTAAAATATCTGGTCCACATTCCATGAGCAAACCAGAGGGCTGTGATACTCTGTGCAACAGATTAGAACCATAACAGGGAAATGTGTTTGTACAACATCTGATCTTATCTGTAGCCAGGTGAATTATCTTTCCAGCCTTTGAGGCCTACCTGTCACATTCTTTACTGTTTGATTCCTGAGAAAATCTATCGATCATTCTAAACACATTTTGCTAACTTTTACTGCAATCATTTTAATTTCAACAAACATCACATTGTCAGGATAAGATATTTGGTGTTTAAATTGAGACGAGGCTACTCTATTCTGCTAGAATGCTCAGGACCTCAATGTATCTACTTCTTTTGTAATTATTTTAAAGACATGGAACATGCAGTTCCATAATTCTCTTACCTTCTGATAACTCATCTACATATGAATGTCATACCTTGTCTCGGAGATCTTCAATTATCCTGTAATAGTTGCTGTAGTCACGGGCGGGGCTGGTGGGAGCCTGTTTCTGGTACCAGTCTCGGATTTTCACTTCTAAATCAGAATTGGCCTCTTCCAGGGCTCGTACTTTGTCCAGGTACGAAGCCAGCCGGTCATTCAGGTTCTGCATGGTTATCTTCTCATTGCCAGACAGGAGGCCATCGCCGCCACCAAAGCCACCACCAAAGTCAAATCCTCCACCAAAGCCAGCGCCCCCTCCAAAGCCGGAGCCCCCTCCAAAGCCACAGACTGCCCCCCCTCCAAAGCTTCCTCCATAGCCCCCCCCAAAGCCGTAGCCTCCTCCTGAAGAGGAGACGTACCTGGCTGAGGAGATGGAGACACCGCGGCCGCCGGAGCCACCATGGATGCTCGGGGCCCGGCAGACGCCTCCACCGCGCACCGAGGACAGGCGGCAGCTGCTGCCCCCAGCGCCCCCAAAGCCACCCCCGTAGGTGGAGGAAGAGCTCATGTAGGAAGTGGCCATGGCTGAAGCAAGAGAAGGAGCAAAGGTCAGTTATGCAGCCTTGCAAGAGAAGACAGCTTGTGCCTTCACTGCCCTGGTGCCTCTTTTATATCCTCATGATTGGGTGTTGGGAGACAAACCCCACTGCAGCCCTCCCTCCAAAATTCCTCCTCCCTAGAGGTGAGGCCAACTGTGATGACATTCCTGACAAGCAGCGCTGGCAGCACATCGCAGGGGCTTGGGCTTGGGGTTTCTTTTTTTAATTAAACAAAAGGTATGAATCAGATGATATTTTTTCTTCAGGCTATAGTTCTGAAACTTGGAGTTTACTTCTCTGACATTTAAGAATGGAAAAACAAAGTGAGTTCAGCCCCACCCACTTGCCTATTTACAATGCTCTCCATGGCTACCTTCAGAAAATCACTTTTTCTAAAAATGAGGCTTAAGTAAAATTCTCCTTTTGTTAAAAAAATGTACAATCATCTCTTCATCTCACCATTATTCCTTCCTTTCTATCTGCATTTTTTTCCCTTTAAAATTTTGGAATTGAATTAGAAATGTTTTTATTCTTGATTTATTTGTTGGAAGTAATATTTAGATTTTGGAATCTGAATTTTTGTTACAAAAAGCATCGATTCCTGGCACTGTGTGAGGAACAATCAGCATCCATCAGTGTGCAAGGGAGAGTGGAAACAGTAAATTTATTAATCATTGTGAAATAGTCCAGAAAGGTAACACAGATTGAAACAACTCGATTAAAAGAGTAAATGTGGGAGGACTAAGATTTTGTTACTTTGGAAAATGTAAAGAGAATGGGTTTAAGATAACACAGTTCTGATAGCAATACATGTGTTTAATGCCAGTGTGGCACGAGGAAATGGAGTAGTGCTTGAAAATAAGGCTTGAGGAACACTCAGAGGAGGCACCTTAAGCCTTCATTTAAAGCAGGAATCTGAAACAGAAATACATTACTGAGCTAATAAATTGCCAGTGAAATTCAGGAATTCAGTCCTGCAGCCCTGCTTGCCCTGCAGGGAAGGCAGATTTGGGCAGTGTGTGAGCTGCCCCTGTGCCCTGCTGGGGGCAGGCTGTGGGAAGTGTGGAGTTTGCAGAGCACCCCATTCTCTGCACAACACAGGGACCTCAAATTAAGCTTAAAGAAGAAAACTTATACCCTTGCTAAAAACTTCATAAGAAGAGCATTGTTTTTAGCACAGTTTTTGGCAGTACAAAAACTGAGCTTAGAACTCAGGATGGGGATTTCGGATAAGCCAAGGTTCACAGGAGTTGCTGGACTAAACCAAGGGGGTTTCTGATATTTCCAGCTGAGATGTTAATGCAGGCACGGGGAATACACAGCGTTTTCACTCGGAGATGAGCACTTAGGAGGGAAGAAATGGCAGAGTCCAGCTGTGATGTGCCCCCACAGGCTGGCTCTGGGCACAGCCACTCGCTCCAGGCTGAGCAGAGCACACGGGTGGGTGTTCACTGCTTTGGAAACATGTTTCAAACTGAACCTGGCCCTTTGCCATAGCCCTTCAGTTTTGCTGCTGGGCAGATTAATGGTTTGTGTACCTTGCCAGATCCCTGTGTCTCCAAGGGTTGGTGGCTCATGAAACAAGTTTAGACAAGCCCTCCTGAAGATAAAAAATTGTCTTAAAGATTCATGTGATCAATGGCCCGAAATGTGTGCACTGCCAGGGGCTGTTCAACCGAGAGAGCCCACAATAAGCAAATCATATTCCATTAAAAAAACCCAAGCAACAGAACACCACCAAATTTAGTAGGAAACTTTGGGGAGTTTTCATTGAGTCTTCTTTCACTCAGGTGTGATAACTCCTTTGGAAGGTCAATGGTGAAACACACTTTGCTGCTTTCTAACATGCCCCAGGCGTCACGCTGGATCCGTATCAGATGAACACTTACAAAAACCAGGTAGCAGATAAAAGCTGTTCCTTTCTGTTGAATATTTACCATTGGGAAACAAAATAAATCAAGCAGCCAATACAGATCATGCCCCATAACATAATTTAGACAACAATTTCTACAGCATTTTCTCCTTACAGGCTGTACAGGGAAATAGAAGCCAATCACTTGCTGAAATAAAAAAAAAATATCAAAAGAAGAAAGGGTCTTTCAAGCTTATGCCTTTATTCTGGTCTCACTACCTTTGCTCAGAGATTCCTTATCCAATGTTTTGACACACAGACTCATCCTTTGCACAGTCTCAGAATTGTACCTGTGGTACCTGAACTCTTTGGTTTGTCATCTTCCACAGGGATTTCCTGGAAGACATTCCCTGACATGTCTGTGCTGCACAAACTCTTTTGTTACCTCTGCTGTGGGATTAACGGGGCTGACACACTCCAGCCCCTCCTCTCAGGTCAGCAAGTTCCAGTCAAGCAGCAGCTTGTTTGTCATCTCAGTGATCACTCTATGAGTGATAAAACCATCACTCAGAGGAGACATGACATGCCTTTAGAAAACACTTTTTTCCCTTAACCAGATGCTAAAATTATAGTGCCTGAGTGATTTATATCTAACATTTTACCAGAAATCCTTCACTGCCTTAGAGGAAAAAATTAATAAAATTATAAATAAAATTAGAACTAAGCTATAAAAACAAGAATTCAGGATTTTTATAGCTTGCATTCTTGGAGCATGAGAATTTTTTTCAGACTTGCACATTTGCAGCTGGACAATACCAGAAATCTGCAACAGTGAGCTCCCACCCTAACTGGTTTGGTCACAAGAAATTGCTGTCAGGGAACGAATGGAATTTGTTAAGATTAAAAAACAAACCTAGAGCTGTTTGTTCTTTCATGCAGGGAGGTTTCCAGGTCTCAGTGTTGCAGGGAATAAGTTTGGTACAAAGCATGTGTTAATGTGTCTGCACTCAGCAACTGCTTGTACGGAATGCATGAGATCGTCTTCTCCTGGCTCTTCCAGAAGCGAACCCCACAAAAATGGGTGAGCTCCTGAAGGATCCTCTGCACCTCATGTGCCTCCCTTTGATTCTGCCCATCTTTCCCCCTGTTCTCCCCATTTTGTCCCTTTCTCTATGTCTTTTTGACTGTTCTTCTCTCCTGTCACCGTTTTCCCCTGTCAAAGTAAAGCCACTGCTTCATGCCACCATGCTTCATTCCAGAGGCTAAACTGGAATTGTCAGTGTCAGTAGTGACAGCTGATGTTGACAGGTCACCTGAGTCACTGCTCAACCAAACCCAAGCACCAGCACCTTTGGATTGAAGAGGATTGCCCCACCTTGAGAGAGGAGGTCCAGAGCTTGGGTGCTCTGAGCCATTAATCTGCTGTGAACAAGGAATCATGGACTTTCCCCAGGACCAAGGAGAGAAGTGCTGAAAGATTTTATGATGTCTCCCTGAATCACAGACTGCAAACTGATCCATTCTGGGGAGAGCAGTGTTGGGATACTTTCAGTCTGGGCATATCTCTGTTTTCAATCCTCCCCAGCTGTGGAGCAAACTGTGCCTCTGGTAACAGCAGGAGCTGGGAAGGGGCTGGTTGGGCTGGAGCCATGGTTTGCTTTTAGGACAATCCCTGAAGTTTCCTTGGCTGTCAGTTTGGTAGCAAATAAAATCAGTGATTTCTGGGTGTTGGAACTAAAAGTGATTCCACTTGGAATTTCAGCTAGGATAATATCCTTGCAATGGCATGGGAGGTAAGTGGGCTGAAATTGGTGCTAATGCTTTGTAAGCCCTGTGTGAACAGAGAATGGAAGTGAAGAATTCTCCCAACTGCTTACCCCTGTGTGCTCCTGCAGGAATTATCTATGAGCCAATATTTTACTTTGTATTTTACCCTATGAAACATCTCCCAGCTCCTGCTGACCCACTTCCCATCCCACTGCTCCTGCTCTGCAGAGTGCAGAGCATCGTAGTGAGAAACCCAGGTCACTCTTGTGTCCCCCTCCAAGGGGCCGGGGGTGCCACTGCCTCTCTGCCAGCAAGAGGAGCCAGCAGAATCAGGATGGAGCCCAAGCTCCCCGCACTGTGAGCACTCTCAGGGAGGCTGGCTGGCTAATTCCTGCCTGAGTAAAGCCAAACTCCAGTGAAATATCACAATAACTCCAAAGAAGCAAAGATTGCAAGAATATCATCTTTATTTGAGTAGATGCAGCAATTCAATACATGCAAAACCTAGAAATAATTGCAAAGCTGACCCAATTTGCATCTTAATCATCGCTAAGTGAATGAATCTGCCTAAACTTTGTGTGGCCAAGGAACCTTCTGTGCTTCAAGAGTCATTTCCAGCAGTTCAGAGTAATTTCTCCATCTCAATCCACATGTGTTATCTGCTTTTTCTCAGTTTGCAGATGACCTTTGAAAGACCTTCAGTGCTTGTCTCTTTTGTCTGCAGTAACATGGAGAGAAAGAACAGCAATAATTTAAGCCCAGCTCACACAGACCACTCTGTGGTGGGTGCTGAGCTTGGCTGGGGCCTCATCTCTCATTCCCTTCTCTCAGAACTTTTCCTCTCCATCACCTGTATTTGACTCATTCCTTTTATGACACTGCTGACCTCTAACAGCTCAAGGCAGGTTTTACTGGCATGTTCCTGCAATTCCCCCAAGCAGGCCAAGCTTCAATTCCCATGTCCTTTCATCTGGGGGAATGATTAAGTGTTTTGTGCTTTACTTTAGCAGAGTCTGAGATGTTTTTCTGATATCTGACATATTTTAATTGCTGAAATTTGTTCCATTCTAACCAGTGACATCTTTCTTTTTTTTTTCTGTGACAAATTATGCAGACCCCAGCCTCTAGAACAGACACAACCACCAGTTTTGTGGTTTTAGAAAATAAAACTTCTCCTGAAAGAGAAGGAATTCTTACCGGCAATTCCCGAAAGGGAGCCAAACATCCTGTGGAACAAAGAGAAGAATTGAGAGTTAATACACCAAATGCTGCATGAGATGAGGATTGATGAAAGCAAATTATCTATCAATCAGGTACACTGTGTGCAGTCAGGGAAGAGATGCCCATCTCCCTGCACTCCTTCTCAGCAAAGGACAGGGAGTTGTGGTAGGAAATACATTTTTAAACTGCATTGGGAAAAAACGCTATGGAAAAGAAGTAACAGAGCAAACCAAAACCTTTCAACCCCTGCCTCATTTTTTCCCTCCTTGAGGCTGTGTGAGATGAGATTGAGCTGTGCTGCCATGTGGGAGTCACTCAGTGACTGCCTTTACTTCTCTTCCCAGTATTTCCTCCCACACTGATTCCTATTGAGTAAAAGTTCTCCACCTGGTAATAGGGAGTTTATGGGAATTTGGGATTAATTTTTGTATTCTGTAAAACATTATTAACTGCACTTTTCCTGACTGTGATGCAGCTGATCACTTCAACTGTTAGTTGGAATTAATCTACTGTGCCGCTTGTCAGTTGCCCTTCCTGTTTAGAAACTCTTTGAGGTCTCACTTCATGTAAGTGAAAACTGTAACATTTCTAGCTCCAGAAAAAGTAGTTTGTTAAACATTGTAGAACTCCAGGAGTACTGTGTTAACCAAGGTGCTGTGGCAAATGAGCACCATGACATGGTCAGGTTTATGAAGCTGAGCAAAAGGTTCTTACTGGGACTCCTGGCCTTCCAGGAGCTGTCGGTACGTAGTGATCTCTTGCTCCAGCCGAGTCTTGATATCCATGAGGATCTTGTACTCGGTGTTCTGGCGCTCCATGTCAGCTCTGAGCTCAGCTAGCTGTGCCTCGATGCTGCCAACCAGCCCCTGGATCTGTGCCAGCTGTGCCCCATAACGCGCTTCTGTGTCAGCCAAGGTGCCCTCCAGCGCCGCTTTCTGTCAGGGCAAACCACAGGCAGGAGAGGTTGCTGCCAGTGCAGGACTTGGTGTAGGGAGGGAAACATGGGCCTTTTTCAGTGGGGGGTTGTCAGGCAGTGCCAATTCTGACATACCATGCTGAGCTGGGACTGCAGCTCGATCTCCAGCCCTTGCAGGGTGCGTCTCAGGTCCGTGACCTCGGACTTGCTGCTCTGCAGTTGTTCGGTGTTAACGGCAACCTCACGGTTCAGCTCTTCAGTCTGAGACAGGGAAAACACTACGTGAGAAATGTGGGGCTGAAATAAGGCTGTCACAGCATTTTTCTCTGTGTTTTAATAGTTGTTTCTTTCATGGATTTTTCTGGTTAGTGTTTATACAATATGGAGGGGTTTTACCTTGCTGTGGAACCAGGCCTCAGCATCCTTCCTGTTCTTCTCAGCCATCTGTTCATACTGGTCCCTCATATCTGCCAGGATCTTGGACAAGTCAATGCCGGGAGCAGAGTCCAGCTCAACGCTGACTTGACCGGCTACTTGTCCTCTCAAGGCACTCAGTTCCTGTGGGGAATGGCAGAGGAGACAAAAGAGGGTACAGCTGTAAACTGAAAACATTATGAACCTTCTGTCCTTTCTTCAAGGGCTAAGGCTGACTGACTCCCCTGAGATACTGGCAGGAGGGATCTCAGTCTACACAGGAATCTTTTCCTCACTGTTTGGAGAGCCCAAGACAATCCTGAGGGACTCCACTCTTCTAGTGCCACTTTCAAACGTGTTTCTTGGGGTTTACCTCCTCGTGGTTTTTCTTTAGGTAGGCTAGTTCCTCCTTTAATCCCTCAATCTGCAGCTCCAGGTCGGCTCTGGACAGGGTGAGCTCATCCAGGACCCGGCGCAGGCCGTTGATGTCGGCCTCCACGCCCATGCGCAGACCTTGCTCAGTCTCAAACCTTAAAAAAGCAAAACAAACCCATCCAGGTTCACTGATCACCCAGCCACAAGAAACACAGTATGAATGTATCTGCATTTGTAGGATTTATGGTGTAGCAAATGTCATCAAGATTAAACCTTTTTCCACATATTCCTCATTATGCAAAATTTTTAGTGGTGCTTTTAGCAAAGACATGAAGGTTGAACTGCATGCACAGGATCAAACCAATATTCATACAGGGATTTTAGGGGCATTCCATTCCTGTTTCACTGCCCTTTGGCTCAGCAAGGATTTTTGCCTACTCATGAGATCTTTTCCTTCTCAGAAATTACTCACTTGGTTTTGAAGTCATCAGCAGCCAGCCTGGCATTGTCAATCTGCAGCACAATCCTGGCGTTATCAATGGTGGCATCAAGGATCTGCAAACAATGAGAGCTCATTACTGAGGCTGAAACAACTGTTATCAGCTTCCCTGCTGTGCAGATAAGAGTGAAGAGTCTATTTCACCTGTAGCTACAGCAAACAGAGGTGTAGGGTAGGATCCACGATCTACAGCAAACACGTCACACAGATTTATCACATACTTCTGCCAGGATTCTGTTTTGGATACATCCTCGTGTCCAGTGTATGAAGTGAAAGCAAATTTAGGTAAAAGTTCCACAGTGAGACAAAACTACATGCTGGCTGAGAGGGAGAGGACTTTGAGAGACCATCTTCAATCACATTTTTATTTCCTAGAATACCAGGATGGTGTTTTTTGATTATTTTAATGCATCATGAAAGACTCTGAAGGAAATTTTATTTAAAGGAATCTCTGTTCAGTTTTACCTGGAAAGCATGTCTTCTATGCCTGCCACTTCTAAAACTTGAAAGGTCATCCACAGACCAGCTGTATGGTTTCCCATCCCTAACTAAGGAGAGTAAAACAAAGGAAGGAAGAGAATACTAAAAGGAGGAAATTCCGTTGCCAGTTCTGCCATCAGCAGAGCTCAGATTTTAAATCAGGAGTGAATGTGGATGGGTTGAAGCAAGGAGAAGCACCTGCGTGGGAGCGGTCATGAACTCCAGGCTGAACTCAGAAAACTAAACCTCAAGTTTTCTTTCTTTTATTTACATAGTTAATCAGCTACTCCCTGTGTTATGCAGGGTGTGTATCACCTCAGCAATCTGTTATCAGGTACCCATAGGCTCTTGGGGCAAATCCTGCATTTATATATGGGATTGATTACTTCATGTCTGCTGCTTCCTTTTTTCCTATGCCAGATCTTTCAGTTCACTTAATTCCAAGGTTGAGTATGGGAAATGTGAAAAAGAAATTACTCTAAACCCGTTTTAATTTTCATTGTTAAAGCAGTGTGTCTGGGCTTCTGAGGGTTTTCAAGCTCTATGGCAGGTGAGAGGTTGCAGAGACAGGCAGGTTGCTGTCACAGCTTGGCTCTCATTATATATCAGTTTATATATATGGTCATACATACATTAACTGGTCATATATGTGTGCATGACCAGCATGTGTATAAACATATGCTTTGTTAAAAGCCAACCTTATCAGACTTTAATACTTGGGCATCCCCCACTGACTGGTTTGTACCTCCTCTTGGCTAGCATTTAAAAAAGTAGATAATTCCATATTGACATTGACTTTAACCCCCCACCCATTCCTTGCATTTACATCTCATCTCCCTCTCCCTCCCATGACCTGTAATGCTTTCTAGGGGTTCCCTAAGGATATTTTTAGCTTTTCATGCTTCCTTTGTAAGTGGAAATCGAAGATGACTTTTGAGAAATATTAACACCTACCTTGTCTCGAAGGTCCTCAATAGTCTTGAAATAAGGACTGTAGTCCCGAGCTGGGCTTGGTCCTTGTTTTTGGTACCAGTTCCGGATTTTGGTTTCGAGGTCGGAGTTTGCCTCCTCGAGCGCACGCACTTTCTCCAGGTAGGAGGCCAGGCGATCGTTCAGGCTTTGCATGGTCGCCTTTTCATTTCCCGACAGCAGCCCATCACCCCCATAGCTAAAGCTGCTGCTGAAGCTGCCTCCACCATAGCCACCCCCCAGGCCGCTTCCCAGGCCAGAGGAGACAAACCTGGCAGAGGACACGGACACACCTCTGCCACCAGATCCCCCGTGGATGCTGGGGGCCCTGAAGCTGCCCCCGAAGCGGAGGGAGGAGGCGCCGGGTCCCCCCACCACGGAGGAGCTGGTTTGCCTGAAGCTGTAACTGGCCATGGCGAGGAAGAGCAAGGACCCGACCTAAGCTGCACCTCAGCGATTCGTGATCCCGAAGCAGAGGAGTGCCCAGCTCCCCCACCGCACCGCTTTTATGCCGGTGACAATGGGAGTTGTCTCCAGAATGTGTTATCTGAGAGCCATGGAATTTATCAGCCCTAAGCCTTCTGACAACACGGCGGTTCCCCTTATTGGTCAGTGGCTGTGCAGTGGGCTGTTTCCTCCCCCAGTACCTCCACACGCGGGGGATCCCCTCCCCGACCTCTGCAGCTTGAAGGAAAAGGTGGGATGTGGAGGAGGCGTCTCCCTCCAGAGGGGAGCGTTCCTAAACCTGGTTAGAGTTTACTTATGTGGAAACAAAGGGGTTAGGAGCGCACCCACTGCGGCCAGCCCGCGGTCAGAGCGGAGTCACACAAAGCCTTGTTTTAACAGAGTGATTCAGCCTGATAAGAGAGCTTGTAAGGAGCCCAGATGGTGAACAATGTGTGTGGACCTTCACGTTCCCACCCCTCTGTTTCCCTCATTCCCCTTGAGAAAATTTCTCCTTTCAGAAAAGAAGTTTTCACTCTTTCTGTCTTAACTCTTGGTTCTGTTTGGGCTAACAGAGAATGTGCTGTGTCTGAGAGTCTGGTTTTCTACGAGAATCCTCCTGAAGCAGCCATGGCTGTACCTGTAGCAGAGAAAAGCAGTGACATCCCTGAGTACCTGGGGAGTGAGCAGAAACAAGTGTCTGATTACACACTGAGTCCTTTGATTGCTACTGAAAGAGAGAAGCAAAGAGAAGAAACAGAATCACTTAGTCTTCTGGACTTTGAGAGGCATGAAAATGTTATTTCTAAAATTTTCAGGTCCTCTATTATCCAAGATGGATTTTCAAAAACTTTTGTTACTTCCTTCCTCCAAAACACTTCTGAGGAGTTCCACAGAATTTGGAGGGAATGAGAACGAAACAGAAGGGAAGGAAAGCTCTGGCCTGGCAGCACTTGTAGCTCTTGGGAGCAGCCAGGCCTTTCTATATCCATGAAAAATGCTCCAGGTGTTTCAGGCTACACAATGAGCTGCACTCCCTGTGTACAGAGGTGTCAAACTGCGGGGCAAATTCAGGGAGGAAAAGAGCAAACAGCAAATGGGAGGCCAGCCAAGGCACCTGTATCACCAGGTAATGAGGAGGCCGTATCAGGAGGAATTCTGCAGTGACTCAGGTGTGGAATATATCACTGGATACACACAGGATGTGTACCACACTTCAGTCCCAGCACACCACAGCAGAGCTCTTTCCTCTCTGTGCAGATTTTGCCTCCCACAGCTCTCCATCTTGCACTGCAATGCTGTGCAGCCTTTCCTCAGAGGCCCAGGGATGCTCCTGCTGCCAGGGACACACCAGTTCCTTCTGGAGACCTGAATGTCCTGTTCAGGCCTGGGTGGGACAAACCTGCCCAGCCAGTAACTGCTCCAAGGGCTGGGAACAGATGAAATATTGGTGTCAGGAGGTGACTGAGAGAAAACAACTGGGAAACAGTTATTTTTTTGTTAAATATTAAAGTCCATAATTAGAGCGTAAAAAGCACCAGTGCATGTGCTTTTCTTCACTGAACAGAAAAGCAAGGAGCTGAAAGGAGAATAAATACCAGCATGTTCTTTTTGAGATCTGTGTCCTGGTGCAAGGAGAGATGAACATCTGTCCCTCCAGGTATTCCTTCAGCATTCCCTGGACTCCCATATCAGGACCTCAATGCAGTGTATTTTTGGGTTTTGCAAAATGAAAAGCTCATCTGTGATGCTGCATAATATTTTATGATCCAGCTCATGAAAATTGGGATCTGGAAGGCTTCTGGATGCCCACTGCAATATCTTGAGTAAAGTAAAAAGTAAAAGCAGCAATCCCCATACATTGCACTGTCAGAATATTGATCAGGTACTGGAGGCAGGTTGGGTTTGCACGAGCTCACAGGGAAGAATCTCCCAAAGAATGAACTGCAATTCTTAGCGGCAATTTGGAAGTACAGCTGAAGTGTCAGGAGAAGAAAGGCTTGGGACACACAGTCAAATGGATTAATCTGATTTATAACACCAAATACAGCAAAGGCCCCTAGTACTAAATCAGTCCCTCACACAGCATTTTTGCTAAGACTTCAATCTTTTGACTTTCAGTTTCTGTTTCACCTTAATGGTTGCATATGTTTGTTTTGGTAAGGGCTCCCTTAAAGTGAAAATGTGTATTTAAATGCTTGGAAAAGCCTTCAGTACAGCAAGCTGAAGAAGGTGCTGTTAGCATTCAGTGTAAGTCTCTTTTTCTGCCAGTACTATAAACCTAATTTATGGTAGGGTCAGCTTTTTCCCAATAAGGAATGGTCAGCACAGGGAATTACCCTTATCTGCACCTTATCAGAGGGGAAGGGAGACACATTTTTTCAAGCAGAGTCATCCAGACACACCCAAGCTTTTGGCTAAGACCTGGTTCTGCTTTACCTTTTATCTTCTCTGCCTTACTAGTCACTGCTGCTTTATAAAACCATTCCTGTTGTTTCAGGGTAGATTTATTAATTGTCCTGTAAACCCTTTTTTTATTG
>NW_005054665.1:66116-80556 GCF_000277835.1 Geospiza fortis | reverse complement strand
ATAGATAATGAATTACACTTTAATGAACTTACTGAATATTTTAACCAACTTTGTTGGTGCCTGCAGTTCCATGGATGCATCTATGAATGAATGAGCAAAGCCAATTTATTATTCTGGATTTATCTTTTCAATTTTTAACTGTTTGTCCCTTCTGGTAATTTTTCATTTCTGCCTTTGCTTCCATCGATGAAAATATGCTGCTTTTTCATGTGCACATTTTGAGTCTCCATCTCTTCTCTTGCTCACATTAACTTTTTCCAGCCTTCCCACTGATCATGTCACAGGCCCTCTTAAGATCACAGCTTGGGATGTTTTTCTCCCCTTTTGAAGATCAGAGGCATGAAGTATTTGCAGCTTTTTTAATTCAAGCACAAAATTTTCTATTTTTTCTTTTAAACTTCCTTGTGGGAAGAGCCAGTGACAACAAGCTCTGATCTGTAGCTGGTACCAAGGTAACTGCAGTTATGGTTTACCCAAGATAACAATTCTCAGCTGTCAGACTTTTACAGCCCATCATAAATAATTTTTTTTAAATCCTCAAAACCTGGCATTGCCATATATTCTGTGAATGTGCCAATAGATTGTGAGACAAGAATGCTGCTGTGCTGAAGAGGCAGGTCCCAGCACATGCACACATAGCTGTGAGTGGCTGGAGAAGAGGGTTGGGAAGAGCAGAGCAACACTGGCAATTTGCTCAAAATGATTATTTTTGTGAAGCAGAGGGATTGTGGTGAAGGGAATGCATAATTTCTGCACTGGAAGAGGTGAGAAACAAGGTTGTGTAAGGGTTCTGTGTTAACAGAAATTGTGAGAGTAAGACACAGGACAAAACATTTCTGTCCAGGGCTTGGGTTTGTTCGTGTCAGGATAGAAATGATGGATCGATGATTTGAGCTGACCTGGAATGATTCCTGCTCAAGCTGCTGCAGTGCTATTGGGGCACAGAATTTAATTTCTCAATGATTGCCATTTATAGAACATTTAAACAGATTGGTATGAGGAAAATAAATAGAGATCCTCCTGAAGAGCTCAAGCACTTTAACTGGGGGCAGTGTAAATATTTCACAAATCCTTGAAACTGGCTGTGGTGTGGAAATGCTTCATTATTGTCTCTGTTTCCCTAGAAACATAACTAACTTTAAACTCTTGACTCCTCCATCATTCCAGAACTCTAATGATAAAGCAAATCACGGAGTAAAGTACCTGAGACAGGAAAATAAACCAAATTGTCTTATCGTGTGATTAAAGATTGTGTGGGAAGGAAGGCTCAGTTGGGGCACCAAGCCCTGGGGAGTGGAAGTCAACTCCCTGGCTGTACTTTCACACTTCCTTTAACCTGTTATCTGGCTGGTAAATCTCAGCAAGGTATCATTGGGCTGGAAACTATTATTTGAGAGTCAAACATCCAACTGACAGGAGGATGTGTTCCAAAAGTCAGGTTTCTGCAGGCAGCAGCAAAGGCAGTGCAGGGGCCTCTGCCAAAGCCCAAGGGACTGAAGCTGTCCCAGGCTGGGGAGCTGTGGCTGTTGGACTCTTGCCATGGCCTCTGCATGCTGCACTGAGGGAGGAGCCCTGGGGCTATCCACAGGGATCTTCCCATACACCACATGGAAAATTCCTGCTCAAAAATAAATCCTAGACCTGGGAGGGACACAGAGTAGGATGGGGCTCATAGCCCAGAGCTGAGCTGTTTTATTCTGTTCCCATCAGTAAAGCATTTGTGTGTCTATTATTTATATCTATGTGCTCATATATTTACATGCATATACTTGTATTTATAGACTTATATATTATTATTTCTCTTGTTAATTTTGTAAGAATATATTCTGATCACAGGAATAAGCCACAGCTTCCAGTAAAGGCAGAGATTTGACTGTGCAAGCCTTAAACATTAGTTTAAACATTAGTTCTGGGTCTAATTAAAAAACAAGGAGCTCTCTTAGTACCCTCCTGGTGGATTCTTGTATTTGAAATTTCCTGATCCTACTGCTGGTTTCATACTCAGTTTTTCTTGACAGAATTCTCCTGAGGATCTCTGTTTGGGCTCAGTGAGAAAATCCAATTGTAGCTCTATGAGGGCAAGTCCTGCAGCCTCTGGTTTGTGGAGCTGCTGCCAGGGAGGTGCTTTTAACACTTGGTCCTTATGGCAACTCTCAGCCCATGGAAACCCCTTTGGAGCCCTGCTTCTGCCTGCCCTGGCTGGTCACACAGCTTTAAGGGAACAGAAGGGGATTTCTCACTACTTCTGACAGTTTGTGCCTCTTTTATAAAGGACTGTGTTACTCATGTTTGTGAGTACCAGGAAAGTCCCTTCCTGGGCAGTCCTGGCTGTTACCTTAACTAGGAGCCCTGGTTTTCCACCAGACTCTGCCACCCATATCCAGCTTTAAATCTTCCTTTAATTAAAAACTGAGGTTTGTGCTAACTGTCTGTGTTTTGGGCAGCCCACCACCAGCAAAGCAAGTGACTGAAGTGCTTTCTGAGTGCTTTTTCATGCTTTCCTAATGGATTCAGCTTTAATAACTGATAAAAATCTGGTGACATGATTTCTAACAGCATTTTAGGAGTTGTTGGAATTTATTTAAAATCCTTGTGTGTGTGTGAGTGTGTGAACTTTGGGGTACAGCTGTGATTTTCAATAGTCTGACATCAGGCTGTGGGAAAGCACTGAACTAAGATTGGGAATGCTGTCAGAAAAATGTTGATTGCTGAGGCTGTGGTAGCTTTGATGCCAGCCCTGCATGGGTTGGGAATGCAGGTGTGTGCAGGGAAAGGTGTTCCCTGGAGCCAGGCTTGGCAGAGCGTGGGCTCCCAACTGCTCCATTAGGACTAATTGCAGCGTGCAGAAACCTCTCTTTAGGCACTGCTAAAACAGCTCTGAGAGTCAGCTCCAGTGGCATTTTTTGGGGTTCCCCGTGGCAGGAAGGAAATTATGAATCTGACTCCATCTTCTTAGAAGGTTAATTTATTATTTTATGATATTCTATTCTATTATATTATATAAAAGAATACTATACTAAAACTATACTAAAGATTGGAGAAAGGATAAAGACAGAAGGCTTAACAAGAATAATAATGAAAACTCGTGACTCCTTCCAGAGTCCCAACACAGCCTAACCATGATTCGTCATCAAGTCAAAACAATTCACATGTTGGATAAACAATCTCCAACTCCAACACAGGAGAAGCAAATCAGATAATTATTTTCTTTTTTCTCTGAGGCATCTCAGCTTCCCAGGAGAAGAATCTTGGGCAAAGAGGACTTTCCAGAAAATATGACAGTTACAAGCTCTGCTGTGCCTGAGACTACGTGTTTGCTGTCACTTGTCCTTTATCATGGAATCATGGAATGCTTTGGGTGGGAAGGGACCTCAGAGCTCATCCAGTCCCACCCTCTGCCACAGGCAGGGACACCTTCCACTAGAACAGGTTGATCCAGGCCATGAACACCTCCAGGGATACAGCAGCCACAATGTGGAAACACTTAAAGAAATTCCAAGGTTTGTTAGGATTAGCACTCCAAAGTGTTATATGTGATGTGAAACCTAACAGAAATTGTTACAGAGAGAAAGGATTTTCCTGCATGAATTCTCATATTTACTTAACTTGGCTGCTGCTATTTTTCATGGATATGGTGGGCTGGTAAATGTCAGAAATATCACAGGAGCAGCTTCCTTTTCTCTTGCTGTTTGTTACAGGCACAGTGAGTCAGAGTTTCTTTTCTTATTCCTTGAGTCGGTGGTGGGCCGAGAGGGCCTTGTCACCTCCGTGGTTCCATTTCCTTGTAGCCAGGAGTGCCAGAGACTGAGCACAAAGGCACCAGGAGTAGCAGTGGGCTGCTGTACCTGTCCATACCTGACAGCTGCCCTTGCAAATGGAAGCATTGCTGTGGGTCTAAATTCTGCAGCTGTGTGAGAATCCTGATCCAGAGTGACACCCCTTGGACAACCCAGCCCCCTCAGTTCTGGTTCTTTTCTTGAATTTCTGCCCATACAGCCATTTTACTCTCTTATCTTCATGAAACCTCCTGAAAATGCTGGATTATCCACCTGGAGACGATTAATTCCCAGAACCGAGTCACCAACCGTGGGATTTGGGGCCTTGGGAAGCGGGAGCGGCACAGAGCGCCCCCTACAGGCCCGGCTGTTAAACACAGCCACCGAATCCAAGGCATGAAATAAAAATAAAACCGTGACGATTTTCCTATTAATGAATCTGTTATTTCATTGTACGAACCGTGTCCCAGGCCTGAGGCTTTAGTTTAATTTTGGGAGTGTTTTGAGCAGTTTGTGTTACAAATCCCACTTGTTGTTTCCTTAACTGCCATCAGAGGATGCCAGGGAGCCGACCCAAATGGACGGACACTCTGTCACCTACGGATAAATCCTGTCCCTGGTATGGAGCTGTGGGAGATGCTACTGGAGCAGGATAAGGCTCAACCACAGCATTCCCTCATCCTGCCACTGCAAACGTGTCCCACCTAAAAGAGAGCAGAAGGGAAGCAGGAAACTCGGGAATGTTCCCAAATGGCTCCTTTCTGGGATTGCAGACATTCTTCCTAGTTAAACTGTGTCTAAAGAATGTACTTGATCCCAAAGTCCATTACAGCTAGCTAGTGCTGAGGGGTTTTGGGATAGTCAGCTTTGGTTGATAAGAGAGAGGAGTAAAAGGAATCCTAAGGCAGAAGAATCTCTGTTACTTGCACAGAGCAGAAGAGTCCTGTTGTGACTCCAAGGAGTGGCAGATCTGCTTTGACTTTACAAACCCTTGTTTCCCATGGAAATAGTTTCTCTGACTCATCCCTTTCCTGCTGTGCTGAGAATTCAGCCTGGATTGTAACATGGAACAGTTTGATGTATTTTAAAATAATACCTTGTTATCCAAAAGGATGGTATTTTACCCGTCCTGACTCTTTGCAAGCCAAAGTGCAAGTGTAAAGCTGTGTGACAGGATAAGAAATGTTGGTGATTTAGGAAGTGTTCAGGGAACAATGGAGCCTCTGAGACCCACCCAGGGTCTGGGGCAGGGCGGCAGTGGAGTCACTCCCCTGCTATGTGGCTGACCCTGTTCAGCAGCTTCCTTAGCCCTGCAAACCAAACACTGAAATGCAGATTTCTCTGTTTGAAATGACTGAGATATTTCACCTGTTTTATTCCTCTGTTGAGCCTAAGTAAGCTGAGTGTGGAACACGAAGTGGGGCAGGTTTAGTAACAAAGCTTGAATCTCGCCTGCACCATGCCATTCTCCACCAGAGTTCCACACAGCACGGATCTGGGAATGACCCTGTGGAATATGGGAACACAGTCCTCCATGTGGAACTTTCAGATAAAAGACCTGAATTCAGATTTTCCAACATGTCAGGAGGAATAACCCCAACAACTAAATGTTGGGTTAATAGAACTTTCATACTCCTCACTCATTTCCTGATCTAACACTTTGCTTAATTGATCAAGATTAGACAGAGCTCCCACCCAGAAGCTGGGAAAGGGCTGCCTGAATAGGACTTCTTGTTCTTGTTCAGTGACTAAGGAAAAGTGGTTTTGATTTGACAAAATTTTCATGAAAATTTGGGGTTAATTAATCCTGATTTTTCACTTCAGCTGCTGGATTGGCAAATCAACTATTTGCACACCCCTTGCAACATATTATATGAAAAAGGAGTTCCCTCATCCCTTTCTGTTCCCCATAGGTGTCACCCTTGAGTTTAATGTGGGTGTATTTATTCATCTCCAGGATTTTATCCAGTCATCATATGATTTAGAATTCCCATATTTCTTTGGAGCCATATTACACAATTCATGCAACCTTAATTTCTTTGTGTACCTGACTTGTTCCACCTAAATGTAAATAGGATATTAATATACCAAATAGACTGCTGGACACAGAGTTTTCTTTGCATTGCAGAAAGATAAAGCTTTATTTGAGGGATTGTTGTTCAGTAGAGAACCAAGTGCACTGCAGAGACCTGTGTGTGAGCACAGTGATCACAGTGCTGGACAGGATCAAAAGGGAGGGGTAGATAGTTTTAGGAAAAGCGTAGTAATTATTAACTTTGATTTCATGGATAGCATTTGGAAAGCAGGGTAGGTCACGCCATGCTGAGGGCTGGCTGCTCCCACAGCACTGACTGGATCAGGGAAGCCCAACTCGTCGGTGGTATCTTAACACACTCTTGACTGCCCTGTGGAAAGAAAGAAGAAACCATTGCTCTGATAGGGAAACCAAGAGTGAGTCTCTTTGCAGCACTGACATTTCAGATCCATCCACTATTTAAATATTCATTTGTTAGCAAAAGCATGGGAAAGGAGCTTAGCCTGTCTCTGGAATTGGAGCCAAACCACTTTGAAATGAAGAGCTTTGATTGTGGATGGTTTAATCCCTGCTGCAATTGCAGATGTAGAAACCATAGCACAAGGTTGGTATTAACAGGAAAGGGGGTGAAACACAAAATGTGAAAGCCATAAGTTTGGATGCTCTTTGAAAGACGTTTCTTACCTGCCTTGTCACTAGATTGACCATGACAGTAAGAACTAGAAGAGTAAGAGTGAGAGGACATATCTCCTCCTTGGAGAGCTCCTTGACATGATCTGTAAAAGGAAAGGAGTTTTAATTAAGGGAGCAATAAATACATACTGACATCATGTGCAGTGCATGTGACAACTCAGCTTTTCCTGGATCTTGCAAATATATTTTTATATATATTTTTTCATTTCATTCTATTCAGCTGTATTTTCCTAGAAAATTGTAAAAGCAGGGACAGCAAGAGACTTGCAGTAAAATTTGTACTCTCACAGTCCAGCTGTGCTTGTTTGTCTGCTGACAGAAGGAACTTCATTACAATTTGGTTTGGCACGGTGATTCCTCTCATGGAATTCACTCCGTGCAAACAGGTCAAGAGGAACTGATTAACTCAAAACCTGGCAGTAACAATCTGCTCTGTGTTTCCCTTGATGTTTGATCTGCTTATGAGGTTTTTGATAGACACATTTCAATGCAGATGCTGTGAATAAAAGCTGCTGAACTTAGATTTCAGCTAGAGACAAGTAAAATATTCTGCTCTGTCTTCTGCGAGTGCAAAAAGAGAAAAGCTTGTGATAAAATTGGTGCCCTTATTTGCAAACAGAAAACATACACAAGATCCTGCTGCCCTTCCTGCAGCAGCGACCGGTACTGCTGGATCTCCTGCTCCAGGCGCATCTTGATGCCCAGGAGCATCTTGTACTCCTGGCTCTGACCCTCCATCTCACAGCGGATGCTGGCCAGCTCCTCCTCCACGGAGCAGACCTGTGCCTGGATTTGTTGGAGCATGCGGCCATAGCGAGAATCGGTTTCTGCCAGGGAGTTCTCCAGAGAGCTTTTCTGGAAAGGCAAGTACAGGAGTTGAGGAGCAGAGTTCTACAGCTGCCTGCCCGTGCCAAGGAGGGAAGTGCCCGCAGATGCTGCTCACGTACCGTGCTGAGCTGTGCCTGCAGTTCGATCTCCAGGTTCTGCATCTCGCGCCTCAGCTCGCTCAGCTGGTGGCTGCTGGTCTGGATGTCCTGGCTGCTGGAAGTGACCTGCTGGTTGACTTCTTGGATCTGCAGAGTCAAACCCCAGAGACACTTGCTGAGCCACGAGGGAGCAGATTTGCTGAATGAGAGCTCACATCTGCAGGGAGCCTCTCTGTTTCAGCCAGTCCGGGTACCAGGGTGTCTGGGCTGTGCCACCAAAGGAGATTCCACTCTGGACATTGCTACATACCTTGACTTCATACCACTGCTCCACTTCCTTGCGGTTCCTTGCAATGATGTGCTCATATTCATCTCTCAGGTCATTCAGGATCTTTGTCAAGTCTTGTCCAGGGGCAGCATTGACCTCCACGCTCACATCGCCACCAGTTTGGGACTGGAGCTGCCTCATTTCCTGCAGGGAGCGCAGAGAGAGAGAGACAAGAGCACACACAGGTCAATTGTTGTGCTGGGGCAAAGCACTACCAAGATACAAAGGAATGACAATCCCTTGGCATAAGGTGAAAATCACTTGATATGTGATGGTGGGAGCCATGAAGAATCAATGGATTGTGTCCTTGGCTGTGCTATTTATCATTGGATCGTACCTCCTCATGGTTTCTCTTGAGAGCAGTCAGCTCATCCCTCAAGGACTCCAGCTCAGATTCCAGTGAAGACCGAGTGACAGTGAGATCATCCAGGATGTTTCTCAGGCCATTGATGTCAGCCTCCACGGTCTGACGGATGACCAGCTCATTCTCATACCTGTACCAAAGGAAAGCAAAGCATTGCACACTCATTTCATTACGATATGTAGGCTTGATCACACCACTTTACACAGGGCTTCATCCACCTGCACTCATGAGTTTCATAAAATTTGTGACACAAGAGAGGTAAGGTTCAGAGGGAGCTACTCACTTCATTCTAAAGTCATCGGCAGTCATCTTGCTGTTGTCAATGTCCAGAATCATCCTGTTGTTGTCCACAGTGGCAGAAATAATCTGCAAAAGGGGAAGGTGGACAGGTGTCTTTCTGTGTTCTAGATTTCCAGAATCTAGAACAGGTAGAAGACTCTACCAAATAACACTTTGATAAAAGCAAAGTGAAAAGCACAAAAAAGACACAAAACTTTGGTAGAGTGTTACTGATTGTTTTATGGAGTAGTGCAGGGGCCACAGAAAGTTCCTCAATTGCCGTGCCACAGGGACTGGTGTGTGCAAGGTTTTGGCTTTGCAAAGGTTTTGATGAAAGAGTAGATGGATGGGGGAAAGAACAGAAGCATTTATTTTGAGAGATGGCCAAGCCCCATGGGGTTCTGCACTCTGGGTGTAGGAGGCAGCGTGGACTTTGCCTGATGCTGTAAGTCATCTCATTATGAAAAAAGTTGATTGTAAGGGAAGACCTCAGTCCTTCCACCTGGTGTCTGTAGGAGTGTGAAGGGACAAAGGGAGCTCAGATCCTTCCATCCAGGTGCTTTGGCTTTGCACTCCATCCAGCTGATCTGGCTGGGAGCAGAGGGAAGCATTGCAAACCACACATGGCTGGTTTGGAGGCACCTGCACAACGTGGGATGTTCATGGCGTGAGCCAGCGTGTCTGTGGGAGCTCCTGTTGCCTGGGGCTGTGCCCTGCTGCCTGTGGGCTGTTCTGAGGGTTTGCTCAGCCAGGGGATGCATGCGAGGTGCAGCTCAGCAGGTTTGTGCCTGAGGTACCACCAGCACGGCCGTCCTACAGGTGGTAGAGCCCAGCGCTGGGGATGGAGGGAGGAGGAAGAAGCAAAGAGGAAGGAGGAAGGCCTTAGAGGACAGAGGAGCATGTGGGAGATGGTGCCAGGATGATCCTACCTGATTCTGGAGTTGTTCAATGGTCTGGTAGTAGGAGCTGTAGTCCTTGGAAACGCTGGGAGCTTGTTTCCTGTACCACTCCCGGATGTGGTGCTCAAGCTGAGCGTTCTCTTCCTCCAGCATCCGCACCTTGTCCAGGTAAGAGGCCAGGCGGTCGTTGAGGTTCTGCATGGTGACCTTCTCATTGCCGCCGAGCAGCAGGTCCCCCCCGGGGCCGCAGCTGGCCGCTGCTGCCCCCGCAGGCACCGCCACCTCCTCCTCCGCTCCTGTACGAGGTGCTGGACGTTCTCTTGATGCTGCAGCTCATGGTGAAGGGATCAGATAGTCAGCCCCAGGTGCAAAGCTGTGCACAGCGAGATTTAGGAAATCAAAGTGCAGCGGGCTGTCCTTGCTGGTGGCTATTTATACCTGCCCAGGTGGGTGTCACCTGCCAGGCAGTCCAGCTTCCCATGGGATTTGCCAGCCATAGTGCTCATGCAGAAAGTGATGTGCTAAGGGGAATTTCTTTTGGGGCTTGGGACAGCCCTCCCCCCAGGTACTGGGTTTGCATGCTGATTCACCCCAAGCCTGCACTGCAATTTCGGGTGGGTGGCTGTGAGTTAGATTTTGTTGGAGATAGTTCGTTCCTGGCTACTTAGTGAGTGAGACTCATTTTAATAGTTGTTCTTTGTTCTTTGGAGTAATTTTCTTTTGTCCTCAAAACAGGTGGTGAAAGCACCACCTAATCACTCTGCTTTAATTTCAGATTTGGAGAAGTATGAACTCAAGTGCCCTTCGTTTGAGGCTGGTTCCAATTCACCTCAGAACTGCCACTTCTGGAAACAGAATCTCTTAAGAATTTATGTTTTAGGTCAGGATCTAGAGTTCAGCTTTAGAATTTCTTTTCCCTAGAAAAGAAAGCTCACTGTCGGCACTGTCTCTCAGAGTACTTGGTGGTAAATCACAGTAGAATGAGCTTAACAGCAGCTGTGTTATTTCTGTTCTCACCAAACTCTGGTGGTATCGGTTACAGGAAATTCTTCTGTCTCATGCTCTGATATGCATGCAGTAATGCCATTTTAAAGTTGTGAGTTTTTAAACATTTTTTTTTAATATTTCCAATCACTCAGAGGTTATCTTAAAGTGAAATATGTGCATGAAATCTATATGGCTGCATTGGCTGTATCCTGGGAGAGGAAAGAAAGTTTGGCTTGGCCAGATAGAGGCTGAGATTGTTATCAGCTGGTTCTTGAGGAAGGAGGAACCAGGGCTGTTTGAAATACAGAACAATCCTGTTGTCCATGTAGGAAAGGGCACAGTCTGGATTTGAGTGTGTTTGGAAACAAAGGGGAAATTTTTAACTATGGGAAGCAGAAGGGTCTTGAAGAGTTTCCATTGCAGGAGCTGTGGATGGAAGAGAGAGTTTCAAGTCTGATCTCAGTCAATTGATGTTGGGGATTTTATCCTTGTATAACAGAGGTAGCTATGATGACCCTCTAGATCCCCCTTACCTTCAGTCTTTTGTCTCTTGGTTCTTCACCACTGCACCATTTTGGTAAGGGGGCAGATTGTGATAAGCCCTTCTTTGGAAAGGAAATTTTGCCTTTAAATAACTTTTGGAAAATGTAAATTTTAAGCCTGAAAGACAAGGGGTCTCATTATGTGAGGGTTGAACTTTGATGGAAATCCATCTCTACTTGGAAGTTATAATTGACCCATTTTTTTTGTTGTTGGTTTCTCCATTTATGCTGTTACACACACCCTGCAGTTGTGGCTCAAGCAGGATTTTTTTTTCATAGCCACAGTGATTATTAGATCCATAAAGTTACTAATGTGTGTTATGGCTGACTGAAGGATCATGGAAAACCATTCACCCTCTTTCTTGACACACCACCACCCCCATATCACAGAGCCTTTGATCTACATAATTATGATTGTTGTTTTATTGGTAGCTCTCTAATTATCCACACGTCAGAACCAGGTGCTTTGCATATGTTATTGAGACTGAGTCATCTTTATTAAAAAATAAAAATTATTTTCTCACAGGGTGTGATTCCTTAGTCATATTTTCCTCATTAGATTGTTGAAATGCACTTTTATTCTCCCCTATGAGAAGTTTATTGCTGATTGGTGTTAGTGCCAGAGGTGTTGATTTTATATCTCCTACTCGGCGTTGTTGCATCACAAAACCCGGCCCAACAATTTCTGACATTTCCCAATGCTGTAATTTCATACTGTTACCAGGTCCCTTTTCTCTGTCTCTCTATTCCTCTCCTCTTTTTTGAATAGGTGCTCTAACCATCCTTACTGCCATAACTGCATCCCAAACATTTCATCTCTAGACTGTTCTGTAACTTGGGGGTATTTCCTTGTCTCCATGTGCATTTCTGGCCACTGTCCTGTGGCTCTTGGCCTGAGTTGGCTCTTGTGAGTGAGTTTGGACCTGCTGATTTACTTCACAAGCCAGAAGAGCCAAGACTGTTCAAGAGCCATTACCTTTCACGATGACAGAAGCAGGTCAGACATGTTCTGCTGTAGATGTTGAGGCTCCTTAGCCATTCAAAGGTGCTGTAAGAGCTTTGAAATCACATTTTCCCCTGGCAGACCTTTTGCTCATAGTGCACCCCGTGGACCTCTGCAAGTTAGAAGTTTGTTTGAAGTAGGAGTGCTGTGAATCCTTTCCAGTGCTGTTTACTCACTGGTGAAGTTGGATGCTCCAAATTGGCAGAAGAACCCAAAGCAGCCTGTGGTTTCCACAGAGGCTGTGATGCCATTACTGGATGTATGTCTTCAGTCACACTAGAGGGAGAGGACAATCCTAGATACAATTACTGGTAATTAATTGTTTTACAGTAAATGAGTCAAATGTGGTCTTGGTAAGAAGAGTGCTACTCCCAAGAGTTTCATCAGGAACTCCATTTGTGCATTCCTCATCCATTGTCCTGCAGCATCACACTGAACCTGAGCATTTGTTGAATTCATTCAGAACTGTAGGATTTCCACAACCCCTCATTCTGGGCTCATCATCCTCTTATGTCACTCCATGGGGTGGGCTCATAAACTTGTGTATGTATAGACCTACAGAAAATCCTATTAAGTGTGAGCTATTTTAATTCCACAGCTGATCTAAATCATTACTCATAGTCCTTCCTACCACTGAAAAAGGACAAATTTAGAGATGCTTCCCAAGGGAAATTAAGCTCTTCCAGCAGAGGGATCCTTTCCCGTTCCCTTTCTCTCTACCTGCTTCCATGCGCTCCTGTTGTTGATGATGGCAACTAACTGAATTCTAAATTCCTCAGTTATAGACATTATCTGTAGTTTAAGGTTCCATAATCTGGCTTTAAAAGATGTCTCCTTCAGCAGCTTTGGCTACAGTAAATACAGCTGACCTGAGTGAGCTCTGGCAGCCTCTAGAGACAAAAGTCATGTTTGCATTTGCTTTACATCACTTTCTATACCATTAAAACTTGAAATGAGCTTTTTATTCATTGTACACAGGTTTTTATTCACACAAATTCCTGATGCTGGACTGATAAAAGTCAGTTTTTCAACAGAACTAGAAAGTTTGTTCTTTGTGGACACTCACTGGAGGCTGCAGTCAGGGTGCTGTGCTGGCTGAGCCAAGGCATGTGGTTACTGAGAGAAGACCTAAACAAAATCAAACTCTTCTAAGTCGGTTGTGTTGAGAAAATGTTTAATTGCATTACCCTGACAGATCAATCCTTCAGTGTGAAATGAAATGGGAAATACTAGAAACCAGGTTTAATCAGTGAGAAGGCACAAACAGGCACCTGTAAGTGATACATGGCCGATTTCATGTGTCTGGTCAGAGACTGAAACAGTCAGAGACTGAAAGGGGCTTCACTGTGATCTTCAGAAAGCAAAATATATCTAAAGGAGCTGCCCTAATTTAGTATTGCTGTTTCATCTCTAATTTTGTTGCATATTTTATGTTCTTAAGCAGTAAAATATAGAAGATACCTTCAGTGAATGGAACGTGTCTCTCATTTCTCTTAAGGCAGACTATCAGCCAGCTGTGTGTACTAACAGAAATTGGGTTCTTGGTATTATATCAGTATTTCAATTGAAATTTCTATCATAAAACACTGGAATGCTTTTGGTGCATGACACTGAAGGGAACAGATCCATTTTCTTGCTGTCTGTTTCTCCCAACAGAAGTCAGCAATACGTCATTCTCTGTGCAACAGAAGGTGTAGAAATACTTGTGAGGAAGCCCCTTCATACTGGAAGAACCTCTCCTGAGTCACACCTTCCTTCCCACAGTACTCTGGCTGTGATGAGATTAATGGACTCAGATAACTCACAGTAGTACCATTGGGGACAGTTTAGTAAATTAATAGTTTATCTCCTGATAGTTACCCATCATTTGTATTTTCTTTCTCCTTTCACTCACATAATTAATTCTCTTTAGTACAAGTGGCAAGGCAAGGGGCCAGAAAGCAATCCCTTAGTGACCATTAAGAAACAAAATTGTAAATGCTTTTTAACATCTGCAGGAAGAAGAAAAATTGTGTCAAGAACTGACAACAAGATTTCTCTTTGCAACCTTATACCTCTTGCTTGTGAAGAAAGAGTCCTGCCAGCCTCACCCAGCAGTTCCCCTAGGCAGAGGTTGGCTGTTGTCTCACCCCACACAGCCATGGTCACAATTCCTGATATTTCCTTTCACTCAGTGGTTCTATCCCAGCACTGTGCCCATTTTCCTAGTGCAGAATGGACTGTTGTGAGATCATGTACCCAGTACAACTCCACAGCTTGTATTTACTGGATGATCTGGGTAAGTACCCACATGAGGTTGATTAAATTTATTTTCTCAGACATGTTGTGATTTGAATTGCAGACATAAAGATTTATTAGAGCAGAGTTACCAGCAGAGTGTGAACCCTTTAACAAAGAAGGAGTTGCCAAAGACAAGTTGAGTAAGACAAGCATTGCAGGGAGGAGGAGGGGGTGCTGGGGCAGGTGACCAGGCTCTTCCAAACCCTTCCCTCGGCCGTGCTGCAGAAACTCTCGGGTGTCTCTCGCCGCCCATGGTCGGAGCATCGTAGCTGGGCGGTGCCAGGGTCTCTCCTGCTGCTCTAGCACACTCTTGACTGCCCTGTGTGAG
>NW_005054665.1:63089-66089 GCF_000277835.1 Geospiza fortis | reverse complement strand
TTACACCTGACAGTGTTAGCAGCAGAGGTGCAGAGGCTCCATGCCCAGCAGCACCCTGGGTGCTTTCTCAGAACTATATTTTTTATTATTCCAGTAAGCAAAAAAGTACTTCCCATCCCATAAAGTTTATAAACTCTATTTTATATTTAGGCAGAGGGAAGAGCAGGACTTGCTGTGTTTTAACCCTTGATTCTGCTGCCACAGAGTAATGAGGTTTCTCACTCCCAGGCTAATGGTCCTCAGAATCTTTCCCAGCCCAAACTACAAACCTTTTTCTGACCAAATACATTGTAGCTATTGGGGCGGATGTAACCCACTAATAATGACATGCTTACAAAGTATTGACTTACCTGACATTTCTCCACACTGGGAGTGAGAGAAGGAAGCAGAATATGACTGGGAGGATTTTCCACCTCCTTGGAAAGCTCCTTGGGAGGCGCTGTAAAAAAAACAACAGAGAATTCATCAAAACCTACTAACATTGGATATTCAATACAAAGATAGGTTGATTTAGCTTCAGGGACAAAAAGTCTCTATTGGCAAATAAGTACATGAGGATTTCTTTTGACTCCCTTGCTATAATATGAAATACATACACAAGATCCTGCTGCCCCTCATTCAGCAGTGCCCGGTACTGCTGGATCTCCTGCTCCAGACGGGTTTTTATCCCCAGAAGCATCTTGTACTCCTGGCTCTGACCCTCCATCTCACAGCGGATGCTGGCCAGCTCCTCTTCCACGGAGCAGACCTGTGCCTGGATTTGTTGCATCAAGAAGCCATAGCGAGACTCGGTTTCTGCCAGGGAGTTCTCCAGAGAGCTTTTCTGGAAAGGCAAGTACAGGAGTTGAGGAGCAGAGTTCTACAGCTGCCTGCCCGTGCCAAGGAGGGAAGTGCCCGCAGATGCTGCTCACGTACCGTGCTGAGCTGTGCCTGCAGTTCGATCTCCAGGTTCTGCATCTCGCGCCTCAGCTCGCTCAGCTGGTGGCTGCTGGTCTGGATGTCCTGGCTGCTGGAAGTGACCTGCTGGTTGACTTCTTGGATCTGCAGAGTCAAACCCCAGAGACACTTGCTGAGCCACGAGGGAGCAGATTTGCTGAATGAGAGCTCACATCTGCAGGGAGCCTCTCTGTTTCAGCCAGTCCGGGTACCAGGGTGTCTGGGCTGTGCCACCAAAGGAGACTCCACTCTGGACATTGCTACATACCTTGACTTCATACCACTGCTCCACTTCCTTGCGGTTCCTTGCAATGATGTGCTCATATTCATCTCTCAGGTCATTCAGGATCTTTGTCAAGTCTTGTCCAGGGGCAGCATTGACCTCCACGCTCACATCGCCACCAGTTTGGGACTGGAGCTGCCTCATTTCCTGCAGGGAGCGCAGAGAGAGAGACAAGAGCACACACAGGTCAATTGTTCTGCTGGAGACTGTGGGCAAAGCACTACCAAGGTACAAAGGAATGACAATCCCATGGCATAAGGCAAAATGGACTTGATATGTGATGGTGGGAGCCATGAAGAATCAATGGATTGTGTCCTTGGCTGTGCTATTTATCATTGGATCATACCTCCTCATGGTTTCTCTTGAGAGCAATCAGCTCATCCTTCAAGGACTCCAGCTCAGATTCCAGTGAAGATCTAACCAGAGTCAGGTCATCCATGAGATTTCTCAGGCCATTGATGTCAGCCTCCACGGTCTGACGGATGACCAGCTCATTCTCATACCTGTGTCACACACACAGAGACAGAAAAATGGGGAAATGAAATACTGACAGTCAATAGCACACATCATTCTAAGATCAGTATTCCAGTAAAACAGGATGACTCAGTAATACCACCCAGGGCAGTCCTCCCTTGTCTTCCTAGATGATGATAGGGATTTGACAGACATGCAAGGTTCACAGGGAGCTACTCACTTCATTCTGAAGTCTTCAGCAGTCATCTTGCTGTTATCAATGTCCAGAAGCATTCTGTTGTTGTCCACAGTGGCAGAAATAATCTGCAAAAGGGGAAGGTGGAGAGGAGCCTTTCTGTGTTCTCTATTTCCAGCATAAGCAGAAAGAAGGCTCTAAGTTTTGGTAGGGTGTTATTGAGGGTCTTAAAATTATTTCTTGCAGCAGTGCAGGGGCCATATGGAAGGGTAACGATCCAGATTTACTTTTCAGGGAAGCTTGTGCTATCACAGACCATCCTGCCAAATCCATGCTCTTCCTTTTCTCAAGTTAGGGACAGCCCTCATGAGTCCCAAAGAGTGTTTGCAGCCCTTTCTATATAAAGTGCTTCTTCAGAGTGTCTGTTTAATCTGTTTTTTGGTACTGTGTGACCTGATTGTAATGGAAGACCTCAGTCCTGTCTGCAGGAGTGTGAAGGGACAAAGAGAGCTCAGATCTACTTTGGCTCTGCACTCCATCCAGCTGATCTGGCTGGGAGCAGAGGGAAGCATTGCAAACCACACATGGCTGGTTTGGAGGCACCTGCACAACGTGGGATGTTCATGGCGTGAGCCAGCGTGTCTGTGGCTGGGGGAGCTGCTGGTGCCTGGGGCTGTGCCCTGCTGCCTGTGGGCTGTTCTGAGGGTTTGCTCAGCCAGGGGATGCATGCGAGGTGCAGCTCAGCAGGTTTGTGCCTGAGGTACCACCAGCACGGCCGTCCTACAGGTGGTAGAGCCCAGCGCTGGGGATGGAGGGAGGAGGAAGAAGCAAAGAGGAAGGAGGAAGGCCTTAGAGGACAGAGGAGCATGTGGGAGATGAAGCCACGTGTGCCAGGATGATCTCACCTGGTTCTGGAGTTGTTCGATGGTCTGGTAGTAGGAGCTGTAGTCCTTGGAAACGCTGGGAGCTTGTTTCCTGTACCACTCCCGGATGTGGTGCTCAAGCTGAGCGTTCTCTTCCTCCAGCATCCGCACCTTGTCCAGGTAAGAGGCCAGGCGGTCGTTGAGGTTCTGCATGGTGACCTTCTCATTGCCGCCGAGCAGCAGGTCCCCCCCTGGGCCCCAGTTCCCCG
>NW_005054665.1:45157-63079 GCF_000277835.1 Geospiza fortis | reverse complement strand
CGGCCGCTGCTGCCCCCGCAGGCACCGCCACCTCCTCCTCCGCTCCTGTACGAGGTGCTGGACGTTCTCTTGATGCTGCAGCTCATGGTGAAGGGATCAGATAGTCAGCCCCAGGTGCAAAGCTGTGCACAGCGAGATTTAGGAAATCAAAGTGCAGCGGGCTGTCCTTGCTGGTGGCTATTTATACCTGCCCAGGTGGGTGTCACCTGCCAGGCAGTCCAGCTTCCCATGGGGTTTGCCAGCCATAGTGCTCATGCCAAAAATGATGTGCTAAGAGGAATTTTGTCTGAGGTAAGTAAAAGGCATTACCATTCAGTGCAAATATGTCTTAGTTGATTCACATCTAGCTGCACTATAATTTAATGTGGGTGGCTCCTTGTTGGATACTTTGTTGAACAATGTCGTATGTCTCAGTTTCTGTTAATCTGGCAATATCGCGCTGGTAACGGCAGCTAATGAAGCTTCTGCTTCTTTGTCTGTGGCCATTACTTTTTATGCTTTGAAGCTCAGTAGCTCAGCTTTAGTCTTCCACCTGAGATTACAGACATGATTCATAACACCAGCAGCCTCCAAGGGACTCTTCATTCATTGATTTTTTTCAAATTTCATCAGCTTTATAGGAATCTACTTTAATGCACTAAAATAAAAATTTTGACGACTACATTCCCATGACTGTTACAGAAGAAGACTTGACTCCAAATTTTTCACTCCGTGTTGAATAAGGTCCTGCTGGCATTCAGCTTTCTCTGAACATGCAGCATGTGGATCACAGTCTTTTTTCTTTTTGAAGAAAACTCTGTGTAACAGCCATGAAAGTAACATTGTGCAAGGGAAAAGATATTAAATCTTCATATCAAAGAGCTCCTAATTTTATTGTAACGATTTTAAATGGACTCAGAGGAAATTGAGAGGAGAAATATTTTAAACTATTTATTTTGCATTTTTTCATGACTGAAGATATTTAAATAGTAATTTCTCAGAATACATCCTTGAATTATATAATACAGTGAAAAAATAAGTTTGATTAAAACAGCCAAAGATTAGATCTGAAAAAATATCATCATTACCTGAGCTCATTACAGTGAAGGGTGTTTTGCAACCACGACAGAATACCTTGCACCACCCAACAGAGAGTCAGAAATCTTTGTGTACTTTTTTCCACTGCCCGTGCAATAGGGAATGGCAGTGAGCTGCTTTTTCCATCTTTACTAATCAAGCTCCTGTGAAACTGAGAAAAGCCTTGAACAGAAACAAATTTTCAGATTTCCAGCTCTGCATTAAATATCAGCATTGCAGTTCTACAGAGGAGTCACTGGGCTGTGCAGAGGAAGCACAAGGAGCTGGTGGGACCTGCTGTGAATTGCCACATCAAAATCAGCTTATCCACAGAGAGGGAGAATGGATTCAACCTAGAGGTGTTTCAGGAAGAGGTTCCATATTACAGAAGAAGAAATAAGCCCACCCCTCTCTCTGGCTGCAGTTGTGCATGTTTGTTCACCCTTGGTAGCTCTGTTACCCCGAGGTGCTGCCACCATCGCTGAGGGGCCCTGCCCTGGCTGGCACTGGGGCTGTCCTGGGCTGGCACTGCCTCCATTGAGCATGGGGGGAGCTTCTGGCAGCTTCTTACCAGATTTCTTCTCAGAAGTCTCCCTGTATCCCCTCCTACCCAAACCTTGCCACACAAACCCAATACTGTGCCTTATGGATGTAAAATGATCTTGGAAATCCTTCTTTCCACCTGGGTCTCTCAGTAGCTGCTGTCTTCATTCTGTTTTAACCCCTTCTGGACTTCACTGTAAGGTGTGTAGCACTTAGTGCCTATTGGGCAGCAAAGTAATGAGTTAGGGAAATAAATACTCTTCCAAGGTTAGTTTAAAGCATGGACTGACATCAGTGCAGGTCCCTTTCCCTCTCCCTGCACCGGTAGGAGGTGACAATGCAATTCCCTCCCTTAGAGGGCTCTGAAATACACACAATTCTTAATCCTCAAACCATCTATCATGAACACCATGGCTCTTTATGGCTGGTGTGTGTAGTCCAAGTTTCTAAACCAAAGAAAGAGAAATGAGCATTTCTAGAATCTCACTGTTCCTGTTGTGTGTCCTTGGCAGCATTTATGCAGCACAAACTCTGTTTAACAAGCCTGCAAAGGCTCGTTCCTGCCAGCACAATGCCAGCACACTTTGGCTTGGTGTAAGTCAAGAGTTTCTGTTTCCCTGAATGGTTTCCAAGTGCTGAGATGGCAGTGTGACGTGTATTTCTGGAAATCAGTTTTGTATCTGTTCTCCCAATCCATACTTATGTGCATCTGTTGTGTTACTCAGCAGTGCTGCTCCTCTTCTGTGGAATTCACATTTTGTTTCACTCTCAACTCAGCCCCAGAGGCCCCTCCCTTGTGTGCAGCCCTGCACCTGCAGCTCAGCCTGCAAGGTTGTGTGCAGGTGAGATGTACCCTCCCCTTGGCAGCCTCACTTGAATTTTGGCCCCTCAGATGCTGGGATATACTGGTAGCTATTACAGAAGTGAACATTCCAGGCCCTTTTACATGTACTAAATTGCTCAGAGGTCAAAGGCAATTGCTGTCAATATTAACATTTTATGGAAATGAACTTTGTAAAGTTCCTGTAAATTATATTTCCCTTTCACTTCTTATCATTTCAAAACAAGATCCCTTATCTGTGCATTTCCAGGTTAAACCAAGGAGCACCCATCAAGGTTTTGTGAATTGAAACATTGGTTTCATTTTACAACCACAGCTCTGTAATCATTAGTGTTCCTTTGTGGACACTCATGTGCTACCAGCACCATTAGAGCCATTGAGCACTGAGGTTCTGCAGCCCCTTTAAGGTTGATATTCATCTGCTGGGTCTCAGAACTCAGCTCCCAGGAATCTCTGACACATTATTAAAAAACAAAGGCATAGCCCAAGAAGATTCTGATCTGCCCCTACTGCTCAGAAATTGTGTTTTAACTCTAAATTTTGTTATCAACTACTGGAGTGTATCATCAACCTCTCTACCTGGAGATGTGTCTTGGCATGACTTTGTGTTTTCTAAGTGTTTACACCTATAGAAGGAAAGAAAAACCCCATACAGGATTCTGGTTGCATCAGACAGAAATCAAATTTTATTAGAGACATTTTCTTGATTCAGAGCAACCTGAGTACCAAACAGGTTGGATCTGTAAAGCAGCAGTTTGAATGCCAGTGACCAAAGCTGCAGAGCTTTGTGGGCAGAAGCAGCACAGAGCATGCAGGGCAGGGGGAGAGGTGGCATCTGCACCTCCCAGGAACTGTTCAGAGGATCATCTTTCCTTGGGAGTGTGGGGAATGCAGCGGATTTGGGCCAGTTTCTTTTTGAAAGGTCTTGTGCTGGAGGATCCTTGATGTAAATTCTTAGTCAAAAGATTTTCTTCCGTATCCTGGTTAGAGACAAAACAAGTATGAACTTCATCAGTCCTGGCACTGAATGTCTGAGTTACCAGTATCCCCCAGACAGTAGGATTATGTGGGAGTGGCCATAAGCATTCCAAAAGCAAAAAGGAAAACTCCAGCATGGCACAAAGGCTGCAGGATTTATGAGATTCTTCAAAGAATGAGACAGATGGAAAAAAGCCAGCTGAGGTTAAACTACAAGATCAGCTGATACCACCTACAGAATGGAATAGAAATGGGCTGTGTGCTCTGGAAGTGGAGTTGATCCTTTGCACACAAAGAGGAAAGAATTGTTAGTAACAGTAAATCTAATACTTCCCAGAAATTTTAGTTTACCCTCAGTACTGTTTGCCTCTGGAAGAGTATGTTGGTATAAATTAGTGCATAAATTAGTCAGGATGTGACTAATGTAGTGACTGAGAGAACACAATGCCCACACCAGAGTTCTCACCTTGGCTTTCACCGCCACTCCTGCAGGACTGGGACTGGGAAGATGAAGAGTAGGAGTGGGAACTGCTGATGCCTCCTGAGGTTCTTCCTCCTCCTCCTCCTCCAATGCATCCACCACCGCTTCCACCTCCCATTCCTCCACTTCCACCTCCCATTCCTCCACTTCCTCCTCCAATTCCTCCTCCACTACTTCCTCCTCCCATTCCTCCTCCACAACTTCCTCCTCCCATTCCGCTGCCACCACCTCCATATCCACCACTCATGCCACCACCTCCTCCTCTTCCTCCTCCAGAATAACCACCACCTCCAATTCTACCACCTCCCATGCCTCCTCCTATGCCTCCTCCCATTCCTCCTGCTGGGATTCTGCAAAGAGAGAAAAAGAAGGGAAAAAAATAATTAGTCAACAGCACTTTGTCATCCAAAAGCCATTGAGCTGCATCTGCTGCCCAGGAGCCAGCACCTCTCTGGGCTGTACTGCTGGTTAGAACCCAGCACTGCACAGCAAAACAACTGAGGCATTGCCAAAAATTATCCCCTCTGTCAACTTCAACTTGAAAAGCAAGAGCTTTTC
This sequence comes from Geospiza fortis, assembly GCF_000277835.1. Taxonomy (NCBI): domain Eukaryota; kingdom Metazoa; phylum Chordata; class Aves; order Passeriformes; family Thraupidae; genus Geospiza; species Geospiza fortis. The sequence goes on along the minus strand of NW_005054665.1, from coordinate 58,622 downwards.
CTTTTCCCACATTCTGCCTAGGGATTCCTTGCAATACACATTTACAACATGTTGCCTTTATAGTTTTACAGAATATTTACATTTGCTTAACAAACAGAACCAGGCTCTCTTACATGGGTCTCCTTGTCCAGCCCCAAACTGATAGTTCAGAGTTAATGTCACGGACATATTTTAAGAAAAATCCTTTTGCTAGGATCTTTTTCTCCTGAGAAGTTGAGAGGCCTCAAAAATGAAATGTAAACAATAACTATCTGCTGCTGTGAAATGCAACAGGTGCATCTGTGATTGGTCTCATGTGGTTGTTTTTAATGGCCAGACAAAGTCCAGCTGTCTTGGACTCTCTTGTCAGTCACAAGATTTTATCATCATTCCATTCCTTTCTATTCCTTGCTAGCCTTCTGATGAAATCCTTTCTTCTATTCTTTTAGTATAGTTTTAGTATATAATTTTCTTTCAATGTAATATATGTCATAAAATAATAAATCTGCCTTCTGAAACATGGAGTCAAGATTCTCATCTCTTCTCTTGTTGGGGTTGCCTGCAAATTCAACAAATTTCTGCATTAATTTTTCTTCGCTTGAGTTACATTCTGAACAGAATGAACTATCTCACACCTGGGAGGCCATTGGCCAAGACAGCTGCATCAGCCTCATTTCAGTACAAAATCCCTTTTGCAAATCTCCCCTGTTACATTTCCTGCTGGTGATTGACCAGCAGTTGGTGTTCTATCAGTACGTACACAAGATCCTGCTGTCCCTCCTCCAGGAGTGCCCTGTACTGCTGGATCTCCTGCTCCAGGCGGGTCTTGATGCCCAGGAGCATCTTGTACTCCTCGTTCTGGCTCTCCATCTCACAGCGGATGCTGGCCAGCTCCTCCTCCAGGGGCCCGATCATGCCCTGGATCTGCTGCAGCTGCAGGTTGTAACGACGTTCTGTGTCATCCAGGTTGGACTGCAGAGAGTCTATCTGCGAAGGGAAAACAAAATGCAGTGGTTATGGGAATGTGGTGGTTTTAATTTATTTATGTGGGAAAACAGATCTTCACAAATTCTCAGAAAAAAGTGTATCATTAAAGGTAACTAATCCAATATCCCATTCTCCTTTGATGGATTACTTGCTGGCTGTAGCTCTTCTTCTCACATACAGACGGTGTTACAGGTAAAGCAAATGTCTTTCCTTACCATGCTGAGCTGTGACTGCAGCTCAATTTCCAGACTCTGATATTCACGCCTCAGCTCAGAGATCTGCTGGTTGCTTGATTGTATCTCCTGGCCACTGGAGTGGACTTGTTGATTAACTTCTTCCATCTGAAAAATTGACATCCAAAATTGAGGCATTTTTTATAATTAGAAAACATTGTGGGGTTAGCATAAAAACATCAGGAAATAGATTAATAATAATGAAGATTCCATGCAGACTGTTTATTTCCCTCAAACCACTCTGCCAACACCCTGGTAATTCACTGGCTGCTGGAACACAGAGGCTCTACTTGTTTTACCACATAACTGATATTCCAGGACCGACCTATTGTAAGAAACTGTCTAAAGTAATTGAAAGCTATTGTCCCTTAAATAAGACATGATAAGTTGCCTTTCACCAGCTGTAAACAGGTCCAGTACTTTATGAAGGATTTAATTACCCAAGCCTGCCTGTGCTTTACCTTGGTTTCATACCAGCTCTCCACCTCCTTCCTGTTGTTCTCAATGAGCCTCTCGTACTCGCAGCGCATTTCATTCAATTTTTCCATTAAGTTAATGCCAGGAGTAGCATTGACCTCCACATTGACATCTCCACCAGACTGGCCTTGCAGTCCTCTCATTTCCTGAAAAAAAATCACAAAAACCCCATGAGGTTCTCAAAGGGTGAAGGTAAGGAGGAATGGCATCAGTTCAAATAAAGGGAAGGAAAAGGACATGGATCCTCACACAGCTCCTGACACCAGCAAAAGGGCTTTGTCTGCCCTGGCCATGGAACAATTCTGATATTCCCAAGGCTCCAGTGCTCACAGCCAGGCACTGCATGCATGGTGACCCTGGCACTGCCTCCACAGGGTTGTAAGGAATTCTATGCAGTGTACTCTTTGTGGGAATCTTTTCTTCTCAGTGGGAAATCTCATTGGAGAGAGTAAAAATGCTTTCTTTTGACTTCTCCATATAGTCTATCCAATTTTCCTTCCATGAGTTCAACAAGCAAACTGTAGCTTGTACTGAAAGCCATTCATCCCCCTAGTTTCATGTGTTGACCTGGTGTTTCATGACACCAGCTGTGGGCAGCTATGCCCTCTGCACACTCCTCAACATCAAAGCTGGCTTGTGTCAAGTTGGGTGATCAAAACCAGTGGCCAAAACCTGGTTGCTGCTGGTGGAAAAAGCGAGGGGAAATTAATTGAGTTGCCTTCAATTATTGAAGTGTGAAGAAACTTACCTCTTCGTGGTTCTTCTTCAGGAAGATCAGTTCCTCCTTCAGGGACTCAAACTGTGTCTCCAAGTCAGATCTGGACAGAGTCAGTTGATCCAAAAGTGGGCGTAATCCATTGATATCACTTGCCACACTCTGGTGGAGGGTGTATTCTGTCTCATACCTGAATGACAGACAAGAAAGAGAGTAAAAGTGCTGCCAGACCTCTTTCTTTGGTATCTCAGTTATGGACAGTTCCCATCTTACATCTCTGGTCAATTCCTAGAAGAAAGGACCCCTTCTCTTTCTATCTCAAATAGCTGTGTTTGATTTCAGCCCAGTTTCTCTCTGTGAGATTTATACCATGAGGATTATGCTTATAAATCTACATGCAAGGATGGAGAAACTTAGGAGTCCCTTAAATGTGTCTCTTTAAGAACTTGTCTGGAGAAAAATAATAATGAAAACCCAAAGCAATCCTTCTCAGAATGCTTCTCCCAACAATTCTCTATCCAGTGATTGTAGCCAAAAGTCTCCAGCTTCTACAAAGATTAATTGGCAATAGAAACTAGAGGGGATAAAGGGAGGCAAAGTGGATGGTACCAGGAAGGGAGTGACTCACTTCAGTCTGAAGTCATCCACAGTCATCCTGGTGTTGTCCATGTCAAGAAGCATCCTGTTGAGGTCCACATTGGCACCAACAATCTGAAATGGAGAGGGCAAGTGTTATTCAGTCAGTTGTCTTTTCAGTCTGGTGTCAGAGACAAGGAACACCTGTGCACAAACACCTTGCAGAAGGCATTTATGGCAATGTCAAGCCTTCAAGCCTGACTAGAGCTGCAGGAGCTATTGAGAGAGATGAGTTTATTGCTTCCAGATAAAAGAAAGTGCCTTTACTGTTAAATATCCATTAAAAATACCTTGTTGGAAAGAATAACCAAATTAACTACTTATATTCAAAAAAGCAACAAGCAAACAAACAAAAAACCCCAACCCAACCAACAAAAAACAGTGAGAAAGCAGAATTTCCATTACTTTTGAGAACAACCATGTTCACACAAGAGATACATGGCTGTTAAATGGCTGAGGTCTGGAATGACACTAACTGCACATGCTGGCTCATCCTGTATATTCACAAAAACATCCAATTAAATGGCAATAATAGCACGACACAAGCAAGGATGAAGTCTGCTCTTCAAGAGTGAAGAACGAGCGAGCAGCAGCCCAGCACTGAAGGGAGCATGGCACAGGCCATGTGATGGGGCACTGGTGCTGATCTGCCACTGCACCCAGCAATGCTTCCTGCACCAAATACACATGTGGCAGAGCACACAGACAGCAGCTAGTCCCCACACCACTCTGCTTCCTGACTAAATCCCAGGAAGGGGAATATCACCCCAAGCGGGGGCCTTGTGCTGCATGAGGAAAGCGCTGTTCCAATAGGAACCTGTTCTAAGTTGATCAAAGTACATCATACCTGGTTTTGCAGCTCTTCAATTGTCCTGTAATATTGGCTGTAATCCTTGCTCTGAGAGGGAGCTTGGCTTTTGTACCACTCCCTGATCAGCTGCTCAAGTTGGGAGTTTTCCTCCTCCAAGCGTCGCACTTTATCCATGTAGGACGCCAGGCGATCATTGAGGTTCTGCATGGTCAGCTTCTCATTTGTGGAGAGCAAGCCAGAATCCTCCCCAAAGCCCATGCCACCAAAACTGCCTCCTCCAAAGCTGCCACCACCACCAAAGCCACCACTACCCCCAAAGCCACTAAATCCACCTCCACTGTATCCACCACCTCCATAACCACCTCCCATTCCCCCAAACCCACCCCCTCCTGATCCAAGTCCTCCTCCCATGCTTCCACAGCTCATTCCTCCTCCATAACTACCACCACTCATTCTGCCCCCATAGCTACTGCGGCTGATCCTGCCACAGCTGCCACTGCTAAAGCCCCCCCCATAGCTGCTCCTGGAGCCTCCTCCACCAAAGCTTCTCCCAGAAAAGCCCCCGCTGCCTCCAGAAGAGGTGTATTTTCTTGAGGACATCGAGGAGTATCCACCAGACCTACCCCCTCCACCACCTCCACCACTGCATCTTCCACCACCACCACCACCTCCTCCTCCTCCACTGCTAATTCTGATGGTACTGCTCGAAGATTTGGTGCCACAGCTCATGGTGACAGCAGGCAAGAGTCAAACCGCAACCCCAAATTTAGCTGCAGAACCTGATAAGCTTCAGGACTGCGAGTGTTCATCCCCAGCTCTCTGTATTTATGCATTTGACACTGGGTGTCACCATCAGGGTGTTTCCTTCTCCCAGGGCATTTACCAAACTTCTTGTTTGTGCCAAGAATAATTTGCTGAACAGTATTTTTGTGCAGATATCTCAGGCAATCCAGCCCACAGCTGGGCTTCTGAGGCTTGGTTAAGGTTGAACATCTCACTTCTTTTAGGTGACATATTATTTTCATTTAATGGTTTCTGGAATAGGTACTTCCTTGCTAAGATTTTGTAGCTGCTATTGCTGAAGATTGTTGTTTGTTCTCTTTTGTTCTTTCCAATTTGTGCATTTCAGATTTTCTACACAGCTTATGTTCCATTTCTCACCATACGTGGTAGTGCAAGAGTTTTATTAATAGGATTGTGTGACTTGTCTGTGAAGATTGTACTCGTGTATCCCTGCCAGCACTTAGAGAACATCTTATTTAATATGAACAGGCTATTTCAAACAATGCAAAGGGATTCTTGTTTAAAAATCAAAATCCTTCCTTTGTGAAGAAAGCGCTAGGGCAGCTCACAACCAGCCAAGTCCTAGAATTCAAAAAGAAAAATAATCCTGAATTCTTTTCATCAAAGCACTGTTGATCTAAAATGAATGAAGATCAAGGAGGTGTTAATTGTATTATAATGTCATTTGTATCCCAATTAGAAGTTGTTTTATTTCAGACAATGATTTAAAAACTAGTGTGTGGGAAGACTTTTTATCATTTAATATAAAGCAGCTCACTCTATTGTTAATGTGTCATATATTGTAGGTGATAAAGTAATTATATCTACTGTTCTTAAAGCAAAAATCCTTGAGATTAAAATAGCATCTTGAGAGAAAATCTGAAAGACTTTTCACACAAATCAGTAGAAATCAGACTGTTGAGACCACAAAAGAAATGACCCCACTCTTCAGTGTTGCCCAGAAGCTGACCCTGGATGGAAGAGTTTCCATCCTCATTAGGTAGGTTGGATGCTAAAGCTGAGTGTCTGAAGGCAGATGTGCAAATAACAGCACAACACCAGCATTTGTGTCTTGCTATGGACCCAAACTGTCCCCATTTTGCCCAGGAGAATGTGCACAGTTTCCCAGTGACAGTTCTGTTCTGTCTGAAATGTCTTCATCGCCTGCCCTCCTCTCTGTGGGGTTATGGAGCCTTTAATGGCTGTAGGGAGTTATGAAATGCAGCAATCTCCCTGAACCTCAGGTGCAGGAGCAGAGGGCTCGCCCAAGGAACTGCCATTTGTGCTCTGCTCTCCTTCTCCCAGCCAAGACCTCTTGGAGATGACAATGCAGCACAGTCCTTGCTTTCCAAAAGCTGCCTTGGTGGGATGTTGATTGTAAATTCAGGATTATTTAACATTTCCTGACCGCATCCTTTGTCCTGCCATGTCTGTGCCAGCATTGCTCTATTGCTGCTTATGCAATTGCTTTCAAAACCTCCTGATTTTATCTTGCTATTTGATCTCTCAATGGCTGAAGGATGATGAAAGATTCCGAGCACTTTGGTGATGGAATAATTTCTCCTGATTCTCATCTGTAGGCTGGTAGTGACACCTGAGCAGCATAAACAGTTTTTGGGCTTTAGCACAGTCTGTTATTGGTGCAGAAAGAGGGAGTTTGCTACAGGCAAAATGGTTTTTCTTTTTTTGTGCTGTTTTGCCTCTGGGTCTGGGTAATGCTGCTTTGCTCAGTGGGACCCTTTGTCACAAACTCTGCTGTGGTGAGTAAAATTGATTATCATGTTCAAATTCCCATCAGTGATTCCAGGGATATTCCTTAGACATGCTTTTCACAGCCAAGATAGAAGATCTGTGGGTTTGTTAGTGATAGCAAATGCAAAATTCCCCAGAATGATTAAAGAAAGAGTAAAAAAATTGCCAAAATAATATCTTAATCTGTTATTTATCTTCTGACAACTCACATTTTTTCCTATTTTATTTACTGGTGTCTTTTTCCATATTTAGCTGTTCACAGCAGGGATTTGTCCATATGGAAGAGTTCTTCTGATAAGGGCAAGTCTTATTGCAGGCTTGGAAAATACTTTAAAAATAACAACAATGAAAGGAAAGAAGGATTCAAACCACTAAGGGGGGAGAACTTTCACTCACCTTGACATTTCATTTTAACATTGTGTCGTTACCACTCTTTGTATGCAAAAGAGGATCATAAATCACAGATTTTGCCTATAGATCTAAGGTAATTTTTAAGTCACAAGCTCATAGGGTGCTCTTGTTTTGTCTTTAGCACTGCTGCTGTTTCATTTTTGTTAGTAGTTCCACCTTGGTGTGGAACACCTTGGTTTACAGGAACCCTGCTGGCCATGAGGCTGGGCCATATTCCTGTGTATTCCTGGAGCTGAGAACTGCCCTTGGCATGTTTGGTTTCTGTCACAGTCACTGTGTGTCCCTCTGGAGCAGGACACTGAAGTGCCTGAAAAATACAGGTGAACTATGAATCCTTCATCCTCCTGTAAAGTTGCACACACTGAATTCCCTTGTGGCTGATTGTTAAACACTTTTTGATTATTAAATATTTGACTGTGCAAATACTTGTAAACAAGAGAAGATCTGTTCTGTGGACAGAATGAATTTTTCATTTCTGAGCTCATTAGAAGAGCCTTTGAAGATTTTTTTTCTCTCATGCTTTTCACTAATATATTATATGGATGATGTAAATTTGTAGAATTACCTAAAAAGGAACCATCAGGTTTATTACCATCTCTCATCTATTTCCCATATGTGATGCACAGTGGAATGTTCTGAGTGCACAGCCTCTGCTCAGGCTCAGCCCAGCTGTGTTCCTTCACTCTCACTCTGTTGTTATTCTCTTTTTAATCAGGCCTCTGTGATCCATATCAAAGTGACTTCCAATCACCAGAGTGATGACAAACCCTGGGAGCAGCCCATGCTGCAGAGCTGGGACACTTCTCCAACAGGCTGGAGCTGCTGCATTCCAAACAGACCTGGAGAAAATGTGTTCTCCCTTTTGTACCTGTGTGCTGAAAAATGGAAACATTTCCCCTTAATTCAATGTCATTCTGCTGCCTCAGGCAGCTACCAGAGTTTCTTTTCATCTATTTAATGACCTCTTCCCATCATTCTTACCAGAAATTTTTGTAAGAAGAGAGGGTTTGAGTGGCACTCACTCCTCATTTTTGCTTCAGCTCAGAATGTTCTAGTGAAATCACTAGATTGTCATTTCTGAAGAAATTTAGATTAGACCCAGCAAAGCAAACAAGAACCCCTAAAGCAGCAGTGGGCTTGTTTGTGACGTTTAAAACTTCCAGCACTCTCCCAACACAACCTTTTGTGCAGGATAACCTGGACCCTCCGTGCAAGGAGGCTGATGAGAAGAACAGATCCTAAAATTGCCCACGTGGGCTTTGCCATGTAGCTGTGAGAGCTGTGGGTCAGGAGGTGTGTGCCCCACAGCTGGGGACACTTTGCAGGCTGCTAATTCCCTCCTGTCAGCTGTCAGTGTTTCTAGCACTTTCTGAGCCACAATCAGAGTGGTCCCACTGTATTTCCCCATTCTCCTGCAGGGTGAAGGAATTAGATTGGAATAATTCCTTTTGCTGGTACCAAAACAGAACAGCTGGAGAGCATGGTCAGAACACCTGCCGAGGTTCCTGCCTCTCTCTGAGGTTCAGGTACCTCAGTCCATTTGGGCTGTGCAGCCTCGGAGCCCCCCAGAGCTGTGGGCACCCACATCTGGCTGGCTCTGCTCAGTTCAGGGTCCTGTGAGATGGCACATGGAGAGTGGCACTGCTGTGGCACTTTCTGCTCATGTGGGGTGGGGAAGGAGGACATCCATGGCATCTGCTCTCCTTGCAGCATAGCAAGGGAGGAAGGTCCTGCTGGGCTGAGCTCTGCAGGGGATTTACACACTCAGGGACAGCCCAGGTGGGCTCTGCCTTCCCCCACAGCCCTGTGACACCATGTACCTGCTGACCTGATTGTGCAGCCCATGAAGATGGCCTGGGGAGCATTCGGCAATGCTGAACTCATTGTGCAGCCCATGAAGATGGCCTGGGGAGCATTTGGCAACTAACAAGGCTGACAATCAATGCTCAACAAAAGAGACATCAGCACAATATACACACAGGCAATTTGGAAATTACATCTGTGCTTTCAAATGGACACATGGATTGCTTGGGAGCTCTGAAGCCAAACACACAGGAGTGTGTGCACATTGCTTTTTGCCTAAGGTTGCTCTGAAGATCTTGTCCCAACACGTACCACAATTATCTTCTCAGAGCACTAATAGGAGCACCAGATAAGTATCCGAATTGCAACACTTTGTGCTCATAAAATTAAAGCTTATTATGCTGATTAATGACTAATGAGATGCATGCAAATAAAAAGTGCAAAGTTCTCCTCACTCCTCAGTATTGCTGCTGCCCCACTTTGAGCCTACCCTAAGCTTTGACACCTGACACTACAGTGTTTGTATTTTTTACTCCTGCTTTGCAATGGTTTGAGTTTTCCAGCCCTGTTCCTCCATGTAAGCCTGTTTTCTCAGTAAGCAAGTGCCAGTGATAACTCAGGTGCAGATTATGTAATCCAAAATGTAAAAAAGGAAAGAATCCTTAAAATTGGCTTTGTCTTCTGGGGTCTGGTAAGAAACCATCTCATTTTAGTCTCCTTTTTGTCTGTAATGAGTGCTAATGCCATGATTAACTAGGGGGTTTTTTGAGCTTATTGGTGGTTTGTATTTATTTTGTCACATACCATAGAATGCAATAAACCATATTATGAAGCTGATTTACGTTGTAGAAGATGCAAACTCATTAAATGTATAAACATTACAAAAACATCTTGTTAAGAAAGCCACAGATTTTAGATAAGGAAAAGACAGTACAATCAATGCTGAGTAGCAAAAGTAATAGTATATTATTTATCCTTATGGCTCAGAAATTTTTACTGATTATAACATAACAAAATAAGCATTTAAATCAGCAGCAGAAGTGCACTGAGTATTGCAACATGCTGCACCCTGGTACGTGTCTGTGCTCAGCACTGGGTTCTCAGCCCCTGAGCTGCCTCACTGCCCTTCCCACGTTCCAAATCCCAGTTTCTACTTTGCTTCCCCAGGGGTCAGTTCAGGAGAATTTCTTCTGCAGGGTTAAATGCAGAGATGCCTGATAACAAGCAGAAAAATACTACAGGTAAGTTATAGTTTTGGAAAGGACAGGAGCAAGAGGTGTCAGTGGTACCACAGTGGCAGAGGGCAGTGAAGTCCAGCATGGACAGGCTGCTCCTCTGAGTAAATCTTATCCAAGCACCCCAACAGCCTCCTGAGTGTCACTGTGAAGCCAGAGAACTGTAAATCACCATGGGACAGCCAGGAAGCAGGCACTGAGCAGGAACATTTTTGAGGTTAACTTGGCAGGCTCCTAGGGGAGGTATGAGAAGCAGGGCTCCTGAATTCGGAGTATTCCTTAATTTGGGCTGAAAGTTGAGTACCCTGAACAGACAGGTCTGAGAAATAGCTGTCACCACCTGCCAGAGGTGGAAAATGAGCAGAGCAATTGGAGATAGCAGGCTCAGGGTACAGGTAGCAAAACAGAGACAAGTGTGGTGTGATGCTGCAAGGAGTTAAAAATGAAGAAGGTGATTTTGCAACAGCTGGGAGCTGAGGGTATCCTGACAAGCAATCCCCACCATCACTGTGATGTCTGGCCAGGTGCATCAGCCCATCCTTGTGTGTGCAGGAGTCCTTCATGCTGGTGAGCTGGTTCCTCCAGCCCCCAGAGGGACACTGGTCAGGAAAAAAAATCAGATTTTTTTTTTGTTTGTTTTCCAGTAGTAATTCATGGCTGAGAGCCCGGCATAAGGCAACACTGTGAATCACTGGCACAGATCTGCCTGGAACTCAGGAGTTTGGGATTCCTGTTCCCACGGTCTCCCACTCAGTCTGGGTTTCCCAACGTTCTCCCATGAGTGATGCCTTCCTCAGAGGGAAAAAACAAATCTCGTGGTTGTAAAAGTGAGAGAGAAAGACTCGTAGAGTGATTGTTCTGCTTGGACTTAAGCAGGTGAGGGGAGAGGTGTGCAGGAGAAAGGATGTATCTGTGAGCAGGTGTTGTGTAAAATACAACATAATATACAAATATACATAGTATACAAATAACCCTCTGGGTTATTTTCAAGTGAAATTCCCAACAGAGCTCATATTTTCAAGAGGTTTTATAGGGAGTAGTCAGTTCCTTAAACCCACCCTCTTGTTCCTAATGGAAATCAATAGCAGAAGGGTTTTGACTGAGTTTTCCCTCAACAGAGCATTGTTCCTGACAGTGCAGACTGCAAAGTTTTGCCCAGTGAGTCTCAAGTGGTGAATATGTCACTGAAAACTTTGGGTCTTATGAATAATCTGATACATCATTGTGTACTCCACAGGTAGAACTTGATCTTTATAACTGATTCAAACAAAAATCTCTGCTAAAGAAACTTGGACTAGACACAGCTTTCTGGTTGCATGAGAGAGAAGCAAAGATTTATTAGCATTTATTCCACAGGAGCACCAATCACAGTAGAGATTGACTCAGGTAACAGTGATTTGGAGCAGAAACACAGATGGAAGAAGCAGACAGGACATGCAGAGAGCTCTGAAGAGCCCCTGGAGTGAGCAGAGTTGAGTAAGTTGGACAAGTGTTCACTCCTGCTCATGGCAGGGGACGTTCAGCCTTGCTCAGTAGAGTCTTGCTTGGTCCAAAGGCCTCACTGGGAGGTTGTGCAGTGGAAGATGCTGGTCTTGCTCATCACTCCTCAACCTTTCTAAAACTCCCTGTTGAAAGATGGAGGGAAGCAAGAAGTTTTTGGAAGAATTCAGCATTTTTAACCTTATGTTAATTTTTAAGTATCACCTGTGCAGTTCTCAGTGCATCAGGGTTGTTCCCAGACTTCTGGAAAGGTCCAGACAGTGCCAGACCTGAGTTTGTACAGTGTGTGTGCAGATTTAGCAATTAACTACATGGATCTGCTTCTGTTCTCAGCCATGGCAGTGCAAATCACTTTAAATTAGTGTGGCTGCAGCACTACAAACCAAATACAAGTGAACTTAGAATATTTACAGTAGATTTTTATAAGTTAAAGAAAGATGGCACATGATATGCTTTAATCTTGCCTACCAAGCATTAATATACGTTGGAGTGTTGCAGGGCAGAGGGGATGTTTGATCAGAGGAATAAATTTTTGTGGAGGAGTTTGCAAAGCCTATGTAGGAATTTTTTAAAAACTACAGCTCATCTACGCCAAATTTTACCAAATAATCTTCCTCATGACACAAAATCCTCCTGAATTCACTGCCTTGTTTTCAGCATCAGAAGTGTCTGTGCAGGGTTCCTGCTGTTTGCACTGATAGCTTCAGGCCCTTTGGGTGAGAGCCAGCTCTCATGTCATGACCGACTGTCAGTCTACAATGGAAACTGTGTCTGGGACAGAGCCTGACTGAACCTGGTCATTATAAGGAGTAAATACAAACCTCAAAGCATAACCATTTTCTATCTTTGCATAAAAAGCCAAAGGTGGAATTGAATCTTTCTAAAAATTACATCTTCCTGCTCATTTTCACCACTTTCAGGCTTTTGTCTGAGGTGCTGCCTGGACCTGGACCCTTACCCCGTCTCATCTGTTTTATGGCTTCAGACACTTCCTCCATGGTTGCTCCTCTCTCCAATGTTTTATTTCCTTCCAGGCAGAGCTTCATGTTTTCAACACTTCCTGGAACCAGAGCCAGGAAGTCAGATATGGATCAGACTTTTTGGTCACTCTCCATCTTTTGCTGCTTCAGTATTTTGCAGCTAGTGACCCTTATATTTTAAATGTTTTGAGTGTTCCAATTATTCTATCCTGCTTTAAATAACCCCTGCTTAATGCCACTCACATTTCTAACTTCTGACTTTCCTAGTTCCCTGCATACTTTGGATTTGGCACCATTTTCACTTTTCCCCCTCCATTTCCTCTTTTCACCCATCCTCTGACACAACTCTTCATGCCATCCTTTGTGCTGCTCATGTTGATTTGTCACTGTCTAACAACAAATGTCAGAGTGGCCTTAAAACAAGACTGGGAAAAAAATAGCAAAAATATTTCCAGGAAGGAAGCTGTAAGATCCTTTCCTGCCATTCAGAGAGAACTGTGGATTGCAGGATGTGTTTTTAAATTCCATTTTTACCTGGGCTTTCACAAGAGTCGCCAGGCTGGGACTGGGAAGATGAAGAGCGTGAGAGGCAGGATTTACCCCCTCCTCCTCCTCCTCCACTGGCACCTCCTCCACCTGAAGTTTTACCACAGGTTCCACCTCCTGAACTTCCTCCTCCACTCCCTCCTCCTCCACTTTCAGAAGAGGAAGATCTTCCATAGGATCCTCCGGTTTTTCCTCCACTGCTTCGTCCACCTGAGGACCAACAGCTTCTTCCTCCACTACTTCCTCCGTGACCTCCTCCTCCTGAAGATCCACTACTTCCTCCGTGACCTCCTCCTCCTGAAGATCCGCTACTTCCTCCATGACCTCCTCCTCCTGAAGATCCACCACCTGCTCCTCCCTGTGAAGTGCTGTAAGGAGGAAGGGGTGTGTTATTTCTTTCTTACCTTTCATTTTCCCAAATAATGGCATCTCCTGATGTGCCATCACTTCCTGATGGTACTTAGGAGGAGAAATGGCAAATTACAATTCTAAACACTTTTGTACAAGTACAGCTTTGCATGCTGCCAGCTAAGATTTAGATTCCATGTGAATTCTTGTGCTTGTAGTAAATACGTTGATGATTAATCCCTTGCACCAGTTCCTAATACAAACATTAC
>NW_005054665.1:14350-45111 GCF_000277835.1 Geospiza fortis | reverse complement strand
CTAATGCCCTGCTGCCCCTCCTGCAGCAGTGCCCTGTACTGCTGGATCTCCTGCTCCAGGCGGGTCTTGATGCCCAGGAGCATCTTGTACTCCTCGTTCTGGCTCTCCATCTCACAGCGGATGCTGGCCAGCTCCTCCTCCAGGGGCCCGATCATGCCCTGGATCTGCTGCAGCTGCAGGTTGTAACGACGTTCTGTGTCATCCAGGTTGGACTGCAGAGAGTCTATCTGCGAAGGGAAAACAAAATGCAGTCGTTATGGGAATGGGGCAGGATTAGATCATTCTCATGCCCAACATGAGAAAAGTCCCACATGGTGTCATATAGAATTTGCAGGCAAGCTCAATGAGGGGAGGGAAACAATGCATCTGACTCCATCTTATTAGAAGGTTAATTAATTATTATATTTATTAAATTTATTCTATTTATTATATTATCCGATACTATATTTTATAATATAGCATAGAATAATATAATAAATACAATAATAGTATTATATAATTCTATATTATATTTCATAATAGAATATTTATTCTATTATTCTCTACTATATTACTTTATATTACATTACATCTAAGCTGAATCTGCCAAGCACTCAACCCTGCACACAACTGCACTGAATCTCGTGGCTGTCAGTGACAGTCCTGACACACACACACACACACCTGGCCCTGACAGGCCAGGGAAACAAACACCATCACTGTGGGTAAACAGTCTCCATATTGCATTCTACTTTTGCACAAGCACAGGCACAGAAAATGATAAGAATTGTTTTTCCTTTCTCTGATGTTCAGAGAATGTGAAACCCAGAAATATTCTTGGGGAGAATTGTGCCTTGCTTTTCTCTGGGAAGAGAAATGTGGCTACAGTGTCAGATGTGCCAAGGATGCTCACTGGCACTCACAGCTGGCATCCTGGCATTTCAGCAGCTCCTGAGTTCTTTGCTTACCAGGGGATGAGGAGCAGTCGTTACCTACCTGACTGATCTGAGACTGCAGCTCAATCTCCAGGCTCTGAAATTCACGTCTCAGCACAGAGATCTGTTGGTTGCTTGATTCTATTTCCTGGCTACTTGAGTGAACTTGTTGACTCACTTCTTCCATCTGAAAAATGAATGTAGGGAATTGCAGCTTCTGAGTTTTACTTACAGTGCCAACATGGCAGTTTATCATGGGACCATCTGGAACACAACAATTTGCAGAAGGGCCACTGGTAGAATGGGGCTGTTAAACTTGCTTGTGCGGCTCTGCCAGAGCAATTCAAGCCCAACACTTGTGATTTACTTCATTTTGACCAAAGGGACTCTACTGTTATTTTGTAAAATCAGTGGATGTTGTGTCATTCCTTTACAGGAAATTCTTACCAAGAGCTGTCACCATTTACCTTGCTTTCGTACCACTTCTCAACCTCTGCACGGTTTTTCTGAATAATAGCTTCATATTCTTGCCTCATCTCATTCAGTTTTTTCAGCAGATCCTCTCCTGGAGCAGTGTTTATCTGCACATTCACATCCCCATTGGACTGGGATTGCAGCAGTTTCATTTCCTGCAGAGAAAACCCAGGCCCAAGGACAATGAACACAAACGGAGCCTTTCAACAACATATATATATATGACAGTAATTCCCACCCAACAATTCATAATTGTTCACTCTGTAGTGTGGGTAGAATGTGTTTGGAATCTTTTGTTCCCCCACTAACACAGCTGTGGGTGCCTGGGAGCAGGAACTCCCATATATATATGTATGTATATATGTGTGTATGTGTGTATATATATATATATATTTGGAGGGTTTGTGTTGCAGTTATCTAGCCTTGACTTTCCAGTCCTTGCTTGTTGAGGGAACTGAGCTCAGGGGCACCCTGGGGCAGCCTGGTTGTGCCTGTTGGTCAGTGTTGGATGTCAGCTTCCCACATCTCCACTGTGCATTTCAAGGAGCTGGCTCTTACCTCCTCGTGGTTCTTCTTGAGGTCGATGATCTCCTCCTTCAGAGACTCAAACTGCATTTCCAGGTCGGATTTGGCCAGGGTCAGGTTGTCCAGCAGGGGCCTCAGGCTGTTGAGGTCGCCCTCCACATTCTGCCGGAGCCCGCTCTCCATCTCGTACCTGTGCCAGGGAGAGAGGTCAGCCATTTAATTAATGATATTACTTAATAATATAAAGTTATTATTCTTTATACTAAATAAATACAAAGTTTAATATTAATATCAAACTTTAATATTAAAATGTGTTCTGTGGTCTCTTTCATCCTCTCGTCTTACTACAACTTTTTGCAGATTCCATCTATCTGGTTAACCTGACTTTCAGTGACAGAAAATCCCAATTTTTATTTTCTTAAAAATAAAACTTTTTGTAAGCTCTGGCTCTGCAGCCATAGACAAAGACCACTCTAGGAATACTGAAAAATTTGAAAAGTTTCACAAATTATTTCATTTGTGCTGCCATGGAAGCAGGAGAAAGCCAAGTCCCTGTGGATTGATATTTGTTTATGGAATGGATCTATGAAGTTAAGTTCAGGAAAGCAGGAGGAAGGAAGTCAGTGCCTGTAAAAGAGCAATATATATTTACTTTATTCTAAAGTCTTCTGCAGTCATCTTTGTGTTATCCAGGTCCAAAAGTACCTTGTGGGTTTCCACAGCTGCAGCCACAATCTAGAAGAGACACAAAATGTTAGGAAAACATTTCCTGTGAATCTCTCAGTCTGTCAGTTCTTCAACTTCTCTGGCAAAGAACATCCTACCTGCTTTTGAAGTTCTTCAATTTGTTCATAATAGTGGCTGTAGTCCTTTGGGCCAATAGGACCTTGCTTCTGGTACCACTCCCTGATTAACTGTTCAAGGTGAGCATTTTCCTTTTCCAAATTCCTGACTGTCTCCATGTAGGAAGCCAGGCGTTCATTGAGGCTCTGCATGGTCAACTTCTCATCGTAGGAGAGAATTCCCACATTCCCTCCCTGAAAGCCACCACTGCCAAAGCTGCCCCCACTGAAAGCAGCTCCACCTCCAGCAAAGCCCCCAAAGGCACTCCCCGACCTGAAGCCCGTTCCCATGCTGCTGTGGCCCATTCCCCCTCCATAGCATGCACCCCCCAGTCTCCCTGCCCAGCTGCTGCTGCTCATTCCTCCTCCATAGCTACTGTGCCTGCCATAACCACTTCCTCCACCACAGATGCTCCTGGAGCTTCCTCCACCACAACTGCTGCCAGAAAACCTGCCACCACCGCTGGTCCTGGAGGTGACTGTCCTCGAGGAGGCCGAGGAATGAGAGCTGCCCCCTCCACCCCCTCCACTGCTGCTCCCCCGCAGGCAGCTCTTCAGCGGCTGCTGGGAGCCACAGCTCATTGTGGCAGCAGCAAATAACTCAGGTGAAAAGTCAAAGCTGGTCCTACAGTTGTTCTGGAATCATAGCTCCAAGTTCCAGCCAGCCTCCTCTGCATTTATACCTGAGACAGTGGGTGTCACCGTGGAAGGGAGTACCCGCTTTCCATGTGTGGTTACAAGCCTTAATTTGCCAAAGGGAGATGCTTGGCAGTGACAGGAAGCTTAACCCTTCCTCTAAGTGTTTGTGACCATTTGTTTATTACCACAAAACATGTAATTTCTGTTGGGTGGCTCTGAATTAGGGAGATCTCTGTTGAGATCTAGTGCACTGGCTGACAGTCACCCGAAACAAATTCATCCCACTCACCTCGTCCTGGTCACAGCCCTCTCAGCACAACACCACACTGCCACGGTACAGGACAGCAATGGATGTTCCCATCTCTCTTCTAATCCTCAGATATTTGTCAAGGAATTCTGGCTGATTTTTTTATAGCTGAGATTTTCATAGGCTTGTCATTATCCTATGCTGTATGCTCGTTATTTGCAATCCTTTATTACCTTTGGAAAGCCCACTGCAGGATGCACGTTGTAGGTACACAGAACCACTGTGACTTATTTGTAATATCTCATAAAAACTCAGTGAATAATGGCAAATATCACATGGCAGCAATTATTTCAATCACATCTCTATAATTGTGTTTTATAAATAACAAATTAATTATGAAAAATGGTATCACAACAACTGCAGAACTGCTCTGTGTCAGGCTGAGGGAAGGAAGTGTGGCAAGTTGTTGCAGGGAAAAACCCTTCCTTGGACCAAGTGCAGGTGCAGGATGGTTGAGAGACCTGGGAAAGCTTTGAGGCTTGGGGCTGGTCTCTCCTGACATGGCTGGGAGTGTCATTGGTCATGTTCCTGAAGGGAATTCAGAATTTTATCAGGATGTTTTCCCTATGCAGCACAAATACAATACTTGGAGCAGAAAGGTAAAATTCCTGGTTTGGGGATTAATTCAATAAACTACATCAAGCTAGCATTTTTCCTTCAGATTTGGTTTCCATTCACAGACACAGCATGACCAAAAGTAGGAAATATCTGCTGTCTTCCATTTTCTTCTTTTAAGATTGTGTCTTTGCCCAGTGCAGTGGATAGTTCAGCTGTACATCTGCCCTGTGAGCTCTCACAGCACCCTGAGCCTCAGACATTTCTCCCCTGGGTACCTCTCATCCCTCTCCTCCTGATCCTTAGCAAATCCCAGTCTGTTACCTTGTAGGTGGAGCTGTGACACCCAATTTCCTCTATTGATTTGGGATATTATTGTTTTCTCACTCAGCCTTTGTGGTGGTGCTTGTTGCTAATTGAGTTTTGTTTGTTACAGCAACTGTTTATGGAAACAGCTTTTGGTAGAGGCCCCTCCCAGCACACCCTGGCCCACGCAGAGGACATGCCTCACGTTCCACCTGCTGCTCTACTTCATCTCTGAAACATCTGAGGGAGCAGGGCCTCCCCTGCATTGTAGAAATTTCAATGGTTCACCTCAACACTCAGGGGAGTCTGGGGGATAATTTTCTCCAGTGAGAAATCCTTTTCCCCCAAAGGGAATGAAATTCTCTTGTACACTTGCAGCTATTTTGGCTCAAGAAGCACCTGGACTATGTCCCATGTAACTGATACAGAGACGGGGGAACAAATCCATGTTGTTCTGTATAATTCTGAAGGAAGGGTTTGTTTGTTGGTTGTTTTGTTTGGTTTTTTTACCTCTATTACTTTACCTTTATTACATCTTCTGTATCAGTCATTCCTTTTAGGAAAACCAGCCTTCCTGTCCTCCCTTAACAAAAGAACATTTTTGGATGGTTTGAATATCAGAGAAGATGCTTGTGTGCAATTTCATATCTTCATTTTTTAATACATAAAAGGAAGATTTCTTGCCATTTTCCCCCTAGAACTTGTGCAGGCAATGTGCTTCAAGAGTGAAACTTAACTCCTTAAAACTGAAGAAGCCTGACAGATCCATCATGTCTGGAAATCCTGGCCAGGATCAGAGATAGAAGTTACAGAACAAATGGTTCCTGAAAGGAGTGTTTTATTTCAGAGCTGCTGTAAGATGGAAGCTGGTTTATGAGCTGGTAATTTTCTCTGCAGTTCTGTCTCAGAGCATTGTCTAGGCTCTTGCAACACACTGAGTGAGCTTCCTGGTGATCTTAGATAATGTTTCCAGCAAAATCCAGAGATGCTGCTGAAGTGCAGCTGGAGGGTTGGGAAACCTGCACATAAAAATGATTGCAATAAACTTCAGGAACTGAAGGATCCCCAGCAGTATCTGTGAAATGGGAGAGTGAAATGTTACGGAATCTGAGGCTGGTGCTGCTCACTGCAGCAGAGCCAAAAACTGGGATGGGAGGATGGAGGGTTTGGGGGAGACGGAGGAGGAGGAGAAGGAGAAGGAGGAGGAGGAGGAGGCAGGTTGTTCCACAGTTGTTTCAATGAGACCTCTCCCTTTTCCCGTGATGAAACAATTACGAGCTCTGCCCAAAGAGGAGGATGGACTATTTAAGCCTGAGCTGCTCACCCAGCACCGGCAGGAATTCTCCTGGGATGGGCAGGAATTCACTCAGCATTTCAATGACCGGGTTCCCCTGTGCTCTGCACAGCCCAGATTGGCTGAAGCAGAGGCTGCAGGAGAATTTTTTCCTTCGGGAGTGTGGCAGCAGGAAGAGGCTGGGGCTGTGGGTGAGCGCACACCAGCTCCTCTCAACCCCTAGGACCACCTTCCCCAGCTCCACACCCTCTCCACACTGTTGTATTTGGGAGAAACCACCGAGGCTGCTGAGCACATTGGTGGGGTCACAACTGGACTGTTGTCCCCCTTTCTGGTGCTTCACTGGGATCCTTTTCCATCCTTGCTGCTTCTGGTCAGGTCTTGCTGGAAAATTCAATTATTGTATGCTGCTACACAGAGAAAAACTATGAAATATTTACCTGGGGAATATGACTCATTCTCATAATTATGTGTTATAAAATAATTCCCATTATATGATCATCAGGCAGTTTTATTATCATCAGGTAATCCCATAGGATTTCTCCATAGTAGAAAAGAAAGCCAGGCAGTGCAGTGTGACTGTGTTGGAGGATGAACATCATTCTTGTTTGTACTCTGCTCTTCATTCCAGTGAGCTCCAGCTGCTTGACACTTAGCATTAAGCTGTTCTCTTCCCCATTAAAATTTAAATGATGAGGACCTTTTTCTTATCCAATAAAAAGCTAGATGTCTGATAATGGAAAAATCTGATTTAGATCAGTTGTAATGTATTAGAGCTCAATCACATTTATTCTTTCAATAGTGGATTAACTGAGAGTTCTAAGCAAAAAGTAATTCCTACTCAACAATTCACAATTGCTCACTCTGTAGTGAGGGTACAATGTGTTTGGAATCTTTTGTCCCCCCACTAACATAGCTGTGGCAGCAGTTCCATCCAGAAATATTTGAGGTTGAAAATGCTCAGTTCCAATAATTTCCTGTGAAAAGTGTGATTTTCTATAAATGTGATTTTGTATTTAGAAATAATTCTGTCAAAAGATGGTGCCTCATTCTTCTTCAGGCATGGGGCTCCTAACCAGCATGCTTGGGTTTCTTCCCACAACCCAAAACACACAGTATTGTTTTAGATCTCAGTGATATTCTGTGAAAGTCATCTGCAAGTGGTGGCCTTGGCAGTGCTGGGTGAAGGGCTGGACTCGAGGATTTTAGAGAGATTTTCCAACCTAAATAATTCTGTGATTCCCTTATGCCAAAGAACTATTTAGGCTCTTTTTAAGTGATGGGTGTTAAAATATCTGTTTCGAAGTGAGAAAGTCCCCACCTCTCCTGAACTATTCTGCAAGACAGGGTGTAATCTTGGTGTCCACCCACACCCCAAGGTGTGTGGTCACAGGGAATATCCCTGGAATCTGTCCTGTTGTGTCCAAGGGTCCTAATGCAGCACGTTCAGCCTCTGGTCAGTAAAAGCTGGGCTTGGCATGGACAGGTGACCTGCTGCCCTCTGGGAAGGGTGGTCAGGACAGTCCAGGGCAGCAAACATCCCTCCTTTAGGAAAAGCATCATTCCTGCCTACATTCTACCTGATCTGTTACTCATTCACTATTGCAGAGCCAAGCAGTGATGAAACATTGAAGAGCACCTTCAAAAGCTTCACCACCCAACAGATGGTGGTTGTGATAGGAGCAGTAATTAGGTGAGTCAGAGCTGTAAGAGACTTTTAGAACACAAACCCTTTGGTTTGGAGCTGCTTCATTGCGGGTCCAAACAGCCCCTGGCACAGCTCTCTCTCTGGGGTCTCAGCTGCAAGACCCTCAATTAGCAAAGGGTCATTACAGCACATTTACAACCCTTGAGGAGACCTTGGCTTTTACTGTGCTCCCACCTAACGACACAATGCAAAATACTCTGGTGCAGTTTGGAAACCAAACAGGTATTAGCAAACTGGTGAGCGAGTTTCAGTCTGCGCCCATCCCGCACGCCCCCACACGGGAGAACTCCTGGGATGTGCGGGAGGCGGGGGGACACCTGCACCATCCCTGCAGTCACACACAAAACCGGGTCACAGCGGCCTCGCTGAGAGTGTGACCATTAAATTCCGGCGGGGCTGGAGCAGGGTGCCAGGGCTGGCAGCGCGTTCCGTGTTTGGGGCGCTGGGGTGTCCCCAGCACATCCCGCAGTCACCGCTTCGCCCGCTGGGAGGGTCCGAGCCGAGCCCCCAGCGCTGCCTCTGCCGCGGGCAGCTCGGCGGGAGCCGAGTGCCCTCTAGAGAGCGCCTGCAGCGCAGGTCATTCATCCTGCATCTGCAAAAAATCCAAATATCCCGTGTGCTGACACGCAGTCGGGATCCCTCGGCATGGGCTCGGTGGCACAGAGGGAGCGCTGCCCACCCGGGGGGCTGGACAGGGCTGAAATTGCTGCAGATCGTGGATCAATACATTTTTATATAATTTTAATCACATATTATTGTACTTCTGTTGGATAGACTAACAGCAAATATTTCCACTTAGCCACAGTCGGGATTAGCTCTCCATTAACTTAGCGTCTCTGGCCGCTTTAGGAAAATGTAAGCTCGGCTTTAGGCAGAGTCTCGGACCTTGGTCTCAGGTTACACAGTGTTTGCACACCTGGGGCAGAGCAGGGACCGGACAGGCTGGGGACAGCACAGGGCTCGGCACCAGGACACTGACAGGTCAGTGTTTCCTTGGCATCTGCCAGCTGGGAACCGCTGACACCTGACGGGGAAGCTGGGAAGTGCCAGGATTTCCCAGGCACTTTCTCAATTTCCTTGTTTTTCAGCACAAGAAGCATTTGCAGTCAGTCAGGATTACTGATTATTCCAGCTTCTCCTATTTTTTTTTTTTTTGGTGACTTTAAATACAGAAATACAGTGTTAATGGCAAACCTCTGCTTCAGACTCGGTCCAAACTGGACAGTTTTTGGATTGGCCAGTTTTGCCCTATATTCTCAGGTCTCTGGGGAAAACAAATAAAATAAAACCAATCTACTCTAGGTATTTTAAATTTCTCTTTCCTCTGGGAAAAACAACCAAACCCCACCCAGTGTAAATATTTTCACAGGTTCTTCAGTTTGGTATTTCATTCTGTGGTACAAGAGGGGCAGTGCCCATGGAGCAGAAGGTGAAAAGTCAGATGCCAAATTCCCAGGATTTTAGTTTCGGTGAGCATCTGCCTCTCGCTCACGGAGGATCTGATTCACCCTCTTCTGCTGGGAGGAGCGAGCAGCAGCTCCGGGGCGTTGTTCAAGGGAGAAATTCGAGTTTGGGAAGAGCAGGGGAAGACCCTGGCCCGGCCCCACGAAGGTGCAGCGCTGCCGGCAGGATCCCCGGTTCCTCCCCTGTCGGGATGAGCATCTCTGGTCGGGAGCGCCCGTCCCCGCCGCCTCCCGGCCGCCAGGGATCACTCTTGTCCCTTCTCCGCTTCCTCACAGCCAAAATCCCGCCCTCCCTCTGCCGCTTCTCTGCTCCCGGCTTATTGCAGAGCAGGAACCTGCCAGAGCAGACACAGAAATGCTCCTTGGCACGCGTGTGGCACAGTCAGGAGCGGGACTTGGGGAAATGAATTTGCCTTTATGTTTCAAATGTTTTTTAATTTCTCAACAAAGGAGTCCAAAATATTCCATACGTGTTTGGGTGTGAGAAATCTTTGTACTATATCACACAAGGTACAAAACCGGCTTCCAGGCCATCAGCTCTTTCCGTCCTGTGGGTGTCTTTGCACAGCTGTGGATGTGCAACCACTCCTTGGCTGTCTGAAGGGCAGAGGGGCTGAGGACATCTGCTGCCCTGCTGGCAGGGGCACTGTCCTGGCAGGGTCCCCTCCCTGGGCAGTGGTTTGACACAGAGGAGGTGGGGCTGCTCTGCTCACACTGCACGAGTCTGGGGACAGGCAGGGCCAGGAGACACCTGCTGAGATATGTGTGACAGACATCGTGCTCCCCAGCACCAGCACATCTCCCAGTTTAACACCTGAAACATCTGGAGAGCAGCTGGAGATGTGCACCAGAGATGGCTGCTCAGGTGGTACCTGTGTGTGGATACACACCTGCCTGAGCCTTGGGAATTTCTGCCACTGTTCTTTCTCTGACTCCTCCCGTGCCACCCAGGAATCGGCAACATCTGCCTCAGGCTGTGACAACAGGGAGGACAAGCTGGACAAGACCTGCCAGGTCAGCAAGGCCCCTCTCTCCTGCTGGCAAAGCAGCTTTGTTCCCAGTGCAGCATGATCCTGACCAGTGCCCCTTGCTCATGAACAAGCAGCTGGTGTTCAAAAGGAATTCAGTTTCAGACACAGGTTCTTGATTGCATTAGGCAGAAGCAAAGTTTTATTAGAAACATTTTTCACCAGCAGGTGCATAAGTGACCTGACTAACTCAGGTAACTTCTAGAGGTTACAGCATTGCAGAACAGAAGAGCAGAACAGAGGAGGTGGCTCCTGACACCCCCTTTAGCTACGTGGCCAAGCATCACTGAGTCACTTCTACTTTCTCTGCACAGAGGGTGCAGTGAACAGGGACTGTTCTCAGGTTGTCTCTGGGTTTCCCTGTCGCCTTCCTGTCCGTTTCTCCTTAATCACAAATTCTCCTGCAGGTCACTGGAGAGAAAACACAGCAGTGTTAATTGGAACACAAGTAAAATCCTTCACATAACAGATATGAGATGCTGGTGGTGCCCTTGTTTCTAGAATGTACTGCTAAGCTGCTGCAGCTGGAAGCAACTCAGGAGGCTCCAGAAATTCCCTAAATAATTTGCTTTAATGGGAATTTTCACTTATAAGATTATAGGTTTACTCTTCTTTTCACTCTTTCTAAACCCATTTCTCAGTGACATCACCCCTGTATCAGATCCCCCCTGTAGCACAGGACTCTGAGTGGATGCCTATGACACATCCAGGCATGTGCTGTCTCCTGGCCTCAGTGCATGAGGAAATGAACAAAGCCAGTTTTCCTTTTGTGAAAACTCAGCCCTTACCTTGTATGTCTCCAGTCTTGCAGGGTGGGACCTGGGCCTGGCAGTGGGCAGCTGAAGTTGTTGTGTAGGTGTGGCTCGTCCTGATGACCCCTCCACCAGTTCCCATTCCTCCTCCGTGACTAGTGGGATAAATTTGGTGAGAGAAATAGGGAATTTTAGAACTTTACATGTCACTGCTGACTGACTACACGGCACAAAGTCTCAAACTATGGCTTTTATAGGCATTAGAGTATTTTACATTACACTTTCTTTCACTTTCAGAGTTGCTTTACATTTGTGCTCCCTCTTGGCATGGACAGTTCTCACCCATCTCACTTTAAAAAAGGGACTGTCACAAATGCTGACATAATGCCAGGAGTGACATTGCTGTCACCAGCAGTTAACAGATTTGGTGTTCTACTTTACAGATCCCAAGGACTGACATTTAGTTCTGGTTGGAATGTTCATCACAAGGAGGGTATTCATGGGGCAACTTTTTCATCTCAGAGAAAGCCTAAAGAAGGACTGAAGATCAGGTTGGATACCCAATCTGTAATGCCAGATCCCTGACATTTTCATTTATTCTCTAGTGGATCTGGAGAGGTACTTACATGAGGTCCTGCTGTCCTCCTTCCAACAAGCACCGGTAGGTCTGGATCTCCTGCTCCAGGCGGCACTTGACGTCCAGTAAGGTCTTGTACTCTTGGTTCTGGCACTCTATTTCTGCTCTTATTTCAGCCAACTGCTGCTCCACACATGTGATCTGGTTCTGTAGCTCACTGAGGAGAGAGTTGTACTGGCACTCCGTTTCAGCCAGAGATGATTCCAAGTTATTTCTCTGATAAGATAAGCAAAAAACCAACAATCATTTTAGTGTCACCCTCCAGTCCAAAAATGAACAAGCCATTCACCACCAGTGTGCTGGTTGGTGGGTCTGGCTGTTCATGCTGAGAAGCCCAGCAGTGACCAGTTGGAGCTGTGAGTCAGCTCATCACCCACCTGGCTGAGCTGAGCTTGGAGATCGATTTCCAGGGCTTGCAATTGGCGTCTCAGTTCAGTCACCTGGTTGTTGCACGTCTCCACCTCCTGACCGCTCGTAATAACCTCCCGATTCACCTCCTCAATCTGAAACCACCAATCCAGGATAAAGAGCTTTAGGCATACCTGAGTAAGCTGGATTTGCTTTTACAGGAGCAGAACACGGTGAGTGTTCAGCAAAAGGAAACGGAGCAGGGCAGGTTCTCTGTGCGCAGGGTGTTCCCTACCAGCTCCACTGCTTGTTCTTTTTACAAATCCCATTAACCTCGTGGCTATTAAATCTCTTTAATCCAAATGTGGAATATCTCTGTTCCAACAACACACCACAAGGCCTTGTGGCAAATGCTGCTGTTCCAGATGGGACATAACAAACTGGTCAGACAGGCATGTGGCTCCTGTGGAACACAGGGTATAATGAGTGCTGCTCTTGGGCTTCACTGGGAAGGAAGAACTGCTTATTGTCTCCATGTCTGGTCTCTGAAAGGCTCCTGGGCCCGGGGCTGTGTGTGTCAGTCTGGTTTGCAGCACAAGTTTGGTTTGTTGCTTACCTTGCACTCGTACCAATCCTCGACTTCCTTGCGGTTGCGCGCTATCAGTGTTTCATACTGGCATCTCAAATCCTCCAAAATTTGCCTGAGATCTGGTCCCGGGCAGGCATTGACCTCCACACTCACATCTCCAGTTGATTGTTTCCTCAGGCAACTCATCTCCTGGAAATAAATCCCAGATCAGATCGTACTGTTTTTTGGAAGGCAGCGCAGAAGAGCAAAACTCAGTGGCCCAGAACTGCCCTCCCTGCGAGACCTTCCTCCCTGCTGTGGCTGTGAAAGGCACTGGAGGATGGTGCAAGTGTTCTCCCAAGGATTCCGACGGCTAATTTGTTTCTTCATCCACTGGAATAAGCACCAGTTTTGACACCCCTGGCACTCCCAGTGCAAGCACAGCCCCTGCCAGAGCTCCCTTCCCTTCTGAGGCAAAGTGCTCTGAGCCCCAGAAAGTTCGGTGGGAAAGCTGTGGCCTGAAAGTGGTAATTTAAATTCCGAGCACAGCGGCAAAGCTTTCTGCCAGGACCATGATGCAGGGCTGGGCAGGACCTACCTCCTCATGGTTCTTCTTCAGGCAGCAGAGCTCCTCCCGCAGCGACTCCAGCTGTGCCTCCAGGTCAGACCTGCACAGCGTCAGCTGGTCCAGCACCTGGCGCAGCCCGTTGATGTCGGCCTCCACACTCTGGCGCAGTGCCAGCTCCGTCTCGTACCTGGGTTGTGTCAGAAAGCACAGATTCAGGATGGGGACATCCCACATGGCTCCTGTTTGTGCCTGGATCTTCCCCAGCTCCATGCTTTGACCTGCATTTTGCTGGATTTCTGCATGCCTTGGATTCACTTCATGTCTGTTACATGAAAGCTTTTCTTCCTCTTGTTTTTTTTTTCCCTCTGCTCCTGCTCACTGTATATTTGGTATCACTTACTGAGCTGCATTTCTGCTTTGTTGATCCCATCTGTGCTGGTCTGGGGTGAAAATGAGCCACTCCCTGAGTTGCCTGTCCCCAGCCTCACCACAAACGCCATTGCTAAATGTTTTACCCAAGAACACTAATTAAGGGAGGGCTGGTGACCAGGAGCAAAATGCCTTTCATCATCCTGCCCTGCCAAAGTGGCGTGGAGAGACGTGTCTGGAGCCTCTGTAATTAGGGCTCTGAGCTTCCCAGGGAGGTGGAAAGGAGAGGGGGGAGGCAGCTGGTTCATAGTGGGGCACTCACTTCACACGGAAGTCATCAGCAGCCATCCTGCTGTTATCAATGTCCAGGATGATCTTGTTGTTATCAATGGTTGCGCAGACAATCTGGAAAACAGCAAACCATGAGAGATGTCTCCTCTCTCCTGTTCTACTCTATAGGTTTTTCTGCCTTGCAATTAGGTAGGAACTCTTCACATTTCTCTTTTTCTGTTAGCTTCTTACATAAGTAACCTTGTCCCTTAAGCAGAGAAGTTGGAGGAGGTGGCTTTACCTCCTTTACTCACAGAAGAAAGGAGATCAAGCACATAGAGCTGGGAATTAAAGAGTTGTGGGATGGGACTTCCCAGTTTCAAGATCTGAAGGCAAGTTCCAAAGATGCTTCACAACATAAACCTAAAGAACCTTCCTTAAGATAGTAAATCTCAACTGACATTCAAGCTGGCATGTTCTGGGCTTCAGATTTAAGGACTTTCAGGGAACATGGAGGGAAGGTGTCTTTAAGCCTTAGGATCAGCCATAACTTTAATTGTGGACTTATTAATATCAGGCTGTTTGTGTCACTGTGACAGTTTCAATTCTCAGCTTTTCTCACCTAGAGATTTATAACATTTCATTTGATAAAGCATCCAAAGTGTATGTTTTTATTGTCCCACAGTTTGCTTTGCTCTTCCTGTGGCTGACACCACTACATTTCCTCAGAGTACATTGGTAATATTATATTTACGATTATATAGTCACATACAATGTACCAAAGCATCCTTTTCTTCTTTCAGAGCATTCTCCCACTCATACCACCTCGCAGCACTCACACTCGGCAATGTCATAGGGGAATTTGCCAAAATTTCTGTTTGCAAAGACATTCACAAGCACCAAAGTTCCCTCCAACAACTGCAGTAGGTTCTAAACACAAACTCAGGAATAAGCTTTCAAAAGTGGAGGAACAACCCGAGGAGGGATTACCTGGTTCTGGAGATCTTCAATCTCTTTGTAGTAGCAGCTGTAGTCGCGGGGCTCGCAGGAGAGGCCCTGTGTTGCGTACCACTCTCTGATCCTGCACTCCAGCTCAGCATTCTCCTTTTCCAAGCACTTCACCTTGTCCAGGTAGGAAGCCAGGCGGTCATTGAGGTTTTGCATGGTGACCTTCTCATCGCAGGATGAAAGCAAGCAGTCGCCACCAAGACCCCCAACAACCACACCACTTCCGAGGCCAAACCCGAGGCCATTGCCATAGCAGTTGCCACCTCCATAGCTCCCACCAGCCAAGCTCCCAACACTCAATCCCCCTCCATAATTCACTCCACCGCAGTAGCTCCTTCCAGAAAAGCCTCTGCCACTGCCTATGCCAAAGGAAGAAATCCGTGCTCCACCACCACCACCAATGATGCAGCTGCCACCGCTGCTCCTGCCTTTGCTAGACACAGTAATGGTCTCCTTGATGTTGCAACTCATGGCGACAGCGGTGGGAAATGCAAGCAGAAGCCCAAAGCAAGATGCACAGCTTGATATGAAATCAGACTGCGAGCTGGCCCTGGCTGCCCATCCCTATTTATACCTTCCACAGTGGGTGTCACCTCTGCTTCTTCTTCCCATAAGGCTGGCTACTCCAGCCATTGGTGCCAAGAATAATTTCTCAAAGGGAAGTTTCCTTTCAAGAAGCCTGGTAGACAAGGAAGATACTTTACATGTCTCTTGCTAATTTCAAAAATACATTAGCAATAATGTTTTATGAATCATCAGCTTTTTGTTTATGATGCAAACTTACAGCATTAAGCCAGGAAAAACACTGTCCTAAATTACATACCAGGAAGAAATCATTAAAGGTTATTGCATCAAAGAGGTCTTTATCTCTCATTAATTTATTTTCATTTTATTTTGAGTTGAATAAGCAGTTTTCATGCAAGGTGCTGAGGTTGGAATATGTAAGATGAAAAAGAAAGAAGAAATACTAAGTTTGCTTTTTGAGTGATGTATGAAGAATGATGTAAGAACTCTGGAAAGATCAGAGACACAGAGATTAACCTTTAAATCTTTCCACTGCCAAGATGACAAATCTGAAACACTCTGCTGTGAGACAAGTGAGACCAAGGAGGGATCTCGTAATGGGCACGGATGAAAGGTTCTTCATACATGATTGTGGCTCTCCAGTAATCCACAAAGGATTTGTTTCATTATGTGGAGTGTGTAAAGGAAGGTAAAAGTGCTTTAAGTATTTCCTGTTGTTCAGTGAAAGATAATTTCTGCACTTCTCCTCATTTTGGATTGTAATTGTTGCTGGGAAAGGGTAGGTTTGAAACACTGGATGGGAGTGGAAACATCCTATGGCCAATTTCTCTGTCAATACATGCTGCATTTTAATCAGAGCTTTGGGATTGCTGTCCTGGGACATATAAAGACAGAATTGCTGATAGAGCTGCAGAGCAGTCACTGCCCTGTGCAGTTCTGCCTGGGCTGGAGAAACTGGATTTGGTACAAACTAGTGGCTCTCTATCAGTAATGTTTCCTAATCTTAATTAAGCAAAGAAAATAAAAAGTAAGAATCCTTTCACACTCTTGTAATCAAAATTCAGGCTAAGTTTCTTTTCATGAGATGTTTTGTTGAGATTCCAGAGCACTGGCCTTCTCCCTAGGGAGTCCCTTTCCAGTGGCCATGGAGCAAGGGACAGGCATTCCATGGCTTTCTGAACACAGCTCTTCCTTGTAAGAAATTCTCCAAACCTCCTTTACCAGGAAAAAGTGAGTTCAAACTCTTGCTGAAATCCTCACTCAGTGTCAGGATTGTGGATTGGAATAGCTATTGTTATGGCAGGTAAATGATCCCTTTACTTAAGGACTGACTTTCCCCAGTATTCATGGATTTACCCATCACTTTATTGCTCTTATTCTTATTTCTGTTGAAAAGATGTCTCCCCTTTTCTTTGCCTCCTTGGATGTTCCTTATCCATGCCATGAAAGGCAGAAGCATTCCAGTGATCTCTCCAGCAGGCTGGAGACAGGTGTGGAGAGGCTTCCCAAAGTGAATTACTCCAAGCTGGCCGAGCTGCAGCTGGACCCAACACAGTGCCTGCATGTCAACCTACCCTCCCTGACACACTGAGCCTCCCTCTGGCCCAAAACCACACAGAAATAAAGCTCAGAAGAGGTAAAAGCTCAAATAAAGTTATTGTGTATAGGAAAGAATCACCAGATTTCATTGCTAGGACTGGAGAAGATAATTGGGAGTCAGGGTGTGGTGGCAGGAGCAAACCGAAACTGCTGAAAGCTGCGTCGTTGTAAGCTTCGCCTGCTCTGCAGATGATTCCTCAGGAATTTCCCAACAGCTGCGTGCAGCCAGCATCTCCTGAGTGAGCACACATTCCTTCCCCAGCCCCGCAGTTATCACCTGGGCACATCAGTGTAGCTCCGGCAGAAACACGGGATGACTTGTGCTTCGTGGGAGTGGAGGGTGTCTGCAGGCTGGGGGAGCTCCTGCTCCTCCGAGACACTCGGTCCCCTCTGCCCCTCACAGCTCTGGGTGCCTGCAGCAACCCCCTGTGCCCAGAGCTTCTCCTGCACACACTTCCCTCTGTCTTGTTATTCTTCCTGTTTGTCTCCAGGAAATGAGGGCACTAGATAAACTAAGACAAAACTAAGTAATTGTTCCGAGACCTTAAAAAATTAAATTAAACTTTCCCTCATGTTTTCATTCAGTTATTTGAACTCATGAGCTTCCTGGGTCTGTCTCATCAGCACAAAGAAATAGGAAAATCTTATGGAAATGTAGCTTCCAACGTTTGCAGCTCCATAATTTGCAGCTCTTTAATAATTGTTTCCAGGGTGTTTTCTGCTGGGGAACTGTTAATCACAACCTGCCTCTCCTGAGCTGCCTTCCAGACTCAACCCAACTTGTAGGTCCACAAACAACATCAGAGCGTCCCAGGAGCTGAGGCTGTACCCCCCAGGGGCTTTCCAGAGGCATATTCATAATTTCTGGATCATTAGAGTCTCTTTCTGACCGTGTCATTAGTTCTCTTTCACCTCTCAGGAATTCAGGACAGCTCCTTTATGAAAGTGCGTGCTTTGGACCTGCTGGATGCGGTGGAAAGGGTGGGAAGGTCTTTGATATGTGCCCAGGGAATCTGGAGGAGCAGCTAGATGTCAGTAGCAGTTCGCAAGAGGAGGAACCAGCCCACAGCTGGTGGGAATCAGCTGGGGCTGCCAGGAGAGACTGGGAAGGTTTTACATGCCACAGGTAGCCAGGAGTTTCCAGAAGACTGGAAACTGGAAGAGTCTCAGTGCAGTGTCTTTATATTTCTAGGAACAAGAGTGTGAGGACTCAGATTGGGAAGGATTGAGGCCAAAAAGGGCAGCAGTGGGTTATCTCACTGTCTTTGCACTGAACAAGGCAGGAGGAGACAATGGGAATGGAAAGGGAAAGATTTGCTTTTCAACTTCTCAGCCAGAGCTCTGAGAACAACTGGGATATCCACTGGAGTCCAACACAAGGAAATTTGCTATTATAGCCACAATTTGTATCTCTTTTGATCTCTTGTGAAGCACTGGCCATACATGTCTGCTGAAGGAATTCTGCATCAAGTCTGGGACTTCATGCAGGGCTGGAACTGAACTTAAAATAAAGCTTAATTTAGTCTTGGTTTAAAAACTTCTACCTTTGGCCACTTCTCTGAGTCATTGCAGGTGTTCCAGCACTGCATTATCTTGTCTTGCCCATGGATACTATTAGTGTCTGGTAGATGAAATAAAGAAATATCACTGAAACATCTCCTCTCTGTGGCCTCTCACAAGGAGAAGGGCACCTTTCACCTGCTCCCTGAGACATTGGTGGTTGAACTTCTTCAGGCATTTGCTCTCATGTTAAGTCTATTTCTGTTTCATCAGAGAAATTGGTGTCTTTAGAAAAGAACTGGCAATAGAAAAGTGTGCCACACTCTACTGTATGTCCAGTCCTGAAGTGGTTTTGTCTTTGTACCTGCTCTCCTCCTTTCCTGAGTCTGGCTGTTCCATAACCTCCAGCCTTTGATGGAAAAGGAATAACCAGGAGTTTTGCTTTACTGGGTCATCTCACAGGTGAATGTGACTCTGTAACAGCCACACCACTACCAAAATCACCACTGTTGGCTTTCTGGACCAACAATTTAATCCTCAAAACACCCTCATAACACTTTGAACTGCCAGTTCTCCAAACCCAGAGTGACTCTGCCAGCTCACCGTGGCCCACGGCTGCTCTGGCAGGTCAGGGCCAGGACAAAACCAGCTCAGCACCAGCTGCTGGTCAAGGCCAGGGAGGGCCTGACCTGCCCGATCTGTGACAATTGGGTGGCTCTGGGTGTCCAAAGGCCCTACCTGGCTTTTTTCTCAATTCTGTTCTCTGATAAGCTGCACTTTTTCAGTTCCCACCCTGCTCTCTGCAGCTTCCCAGACAAGGTGTGTTTAACACAGAGATGATCTTTCAACCACTCTTGATGTTCAGGTTGAAACTTTTGGCAATCAGAGAATGACCAGTGAATGACTCAGTCACTGTGTGAAAAGAGAGGAGATAAACCTTTTGCCTGCAGTCCTTTTCCCAGTGTGAAGATTCCCATAGAATCAAAGGGATAGGTTTGAACATAAGCCATGTCAGCAGAAATTGAATCAGTTGTGGACACCAAGATTTCATCCTCAACAGTCCCCAGGCTGGGAGATGGAGCATGAGAGGGTTCAGCCCAGATCTGTCAGCACTAGACTGGGACCAAGGCAAACTGTCTCTGGATGTTCCATCACTGACTTTCAAAATTCTTCTAAAACTGTGTTTCAGCCCAATGCTCTGTGGAAAAGACACAGGCCTGTCCATGGGGGTCAGGGCAGGTGTCACACAAGAATGGGCAACATCTGCCTCAGGCTGTGACAACAGGGAGGACAAGCTGGACAAGACCTGCCAGGTCAGCAAGGCCCCTCTCTCCTGCTGGCAAAGCAGCTTTGTTCCCATTGCAGGATGATCCTGACCAGTTTACGTGCCCCTTGCTCATGGATCAGCAGCTGGTGTTCGAAAGGAACTCAGTTTCAGACACAGGTTCTTGATTGCATTAGGCAGAAGCAAAGTTTTATTAGAGACATTTTCCACCAGCAGATACATAAGTGATCATAGCCCTGGCTGACTACAGCAATAGTCTTGGTGCTGGGCCACACATAGCAACACAGACTGAAAAGCAAATAGCAAAATAAAGCAGAATGTGGCTCAATGCTCTGCTCATCCCTCTGACACATTGCTTAGCATGGCTGAGCAACAGAGGAGCACGCTCCGTGCTCTCTGCAGACACATGCACTAAATATTCTCTCTCTTCATCTGTAGCTCTGCTTCAGGCTTCTCTTGTTGGATATTCTCGTTTCTCTGCTTAATCACAAATCCTTCGGCAAGGCACTGGAGAGATCAAAGGAAACATTACTGTGTTTATAGCAAAAATAGATTCTTTCCCACACTGTCATTCTCTACACGTGATCGTTTCACAAGCCAATTCAATTAGAATTTCAGATAAATACTGTCCCTTCCTGGGAAGATCTGATGGCTCCTGCTAGCCTGGCAGATGGATCTGTCGCTGGCTGCAGCACAGGCTGCATCAAAATGCCGAAAGGTGGAAGCTGCAGACACTGCTCCAGCAGCGATCTGGATGAGGGAATGGCACTGGGGTCCATGCTAGATCAATGCCCCTGCTCATGTCATTCTCCTGGCCCATCTGTCACTATATTTCCTTCTTTCCTTTTCAGTTTGGCTGGAAGTTTCCCTTTGAATTACGACTAGTAATTACCTGCCAGTATTCCCATGATTCCTGCCCTTTTTTTTGCCCACATGATTTCTGAGTACCTTTCTTTTTCCTCCTCTTTTCTTTATCCCACATTTCACGTCAGTCCCTTCTCCATGTTCTCCATGGCTTGCCTGCCTGCTGGCTCTGTCTCTCTCCCTTCTATTCCTCTTCCCTTTGGCAATTCTCATGCATCCCAGCAGAGTTCCAGCTCCCCAAAACTCTCCTCTCAGCCACTCCTCTGTGGCTCCTGTCCTGTATTTCCCAGGGGCCCCACAATAAATCTTTCAAGTAGCACCTGTAAGCTATATGGGAAAGATCTTTCTTCCAGCCCATGAGTGTTGGATAGAGCAGAAAAGACTGGAAATGTTTAGAGTGGAACAGTTCTTACCTTGGATCTCCGCAGCTGCACAGGATGGGATCTGGGCAGACGAAGTGTAAGTGTGGCTTGTCCTAATGATGCCTCCTCCTCCTATCCCACTGCTTCTTGCAACTCCTCCTCCTAGACTTGAAGACTGACCAATTCCTCCTTGCTGACTGAGGAGAGAGGAAAATAACATTTTAGTGACAGAAATAAGAGATAAGCTAGAGTTACAGATTGTCAGCACCCCTGCTGCTCTCAGTCTGCTTCCATTTTCAGCAGAAAAATGTTGCAATTTTCCTTGTGGCACCAGCAGCACAGGAGAGGAAGCAGTTCACCACCCTGACACCAGGCAGGTCAAATAGGTCAGTAAGGGAGAATGAGCTCAGCGGGTCCTTCACTTTTCTCTTATGTGTAAATAACCAGGACACAGGTATTTTATTGTATTTTTTTGGTGTGTCCCAAGCTCACTTACATAAGGTCCTGCTGGCCGCCCTCCAGCAGGCACCGGTATGTGTGGATCTCCTGCTCCAGGCGGCACTTGACGTCCAGCAGGATCTTGTACTCTTGGTTCTGGCACTCCATCTCTGCCCGCAGGTCAGCCAGCTGCTGCTCCACGCAGGTGATCTGGCTCTGCAGCTCAGCAAGGTGGTTGTTGTAGCGACACTCTGTCTCCGCCAGCGAGGACTCCAGATTGTCCCTCTGAGGGGTGACATGGGACATAAGACAAATACAGGCAGGAGAAACACTGCATTTAGCTATGACTTCTGTGAGATGGATGAGGTTTGCACCAGATCATCACCCACCTGGCTGAGCTGAGCTTGGAGATCGATTTCCAGGGCTTGCAATTGGCGTCTCAGTTCAGTCACCTGGTTGTTGCACGTCTCCACCTCCTGACCGCTCGTAATAACCTCCCGATTCACCTCCTCAATCTGAAATCACCAATCCAGGATAAAGAGCTTCAGGGGATGTGCAGTAAAAGTTGGATCAAGTATTAAGGAAAGAGCAAAGAAGTTAACAAAGACATGAAATGAGAAAGGTTTGGGTGAAAACTCTCATGCTAATGGTAGTGTAAACCTGGCTGGTCATTCCTCTTGTTCTTCTAATAGTGCTGCTTCCAGTTCTTCTCACCACTTACTGCTTTGTGGAGAATTCATACCTCAAGTCCCACCAACATGCAGCACTTCCTTCAGCCCATGACAAGGACACAGGGTGGCAGTGTCCCTCCCTTGTGTCACTTGGTCAGTGTCAACAAATGCTAAATGTTCTTACAGTCTTTTGTGTGGTTTTTACATGCAACAAATCCCTGTGGGGTGATTGCTTGGGAGTTAGCCAGGGAAAGTCAGAGCTGTGGGAATTATTTACTCACCTTGCACTCGTACCAATCCTCAACTTCTTTGCGGTTGCGTTCAATCAGCGTCTCATACTGGCACCTCATCTCCTCCAGGATCTTCCTCAGGTCTGGGCCAGGGCAGGCATTGACCTCCACGCTCACATCCCCAGTCGATTGCTTCCTCAGACAGCACATTTCCTGCAAACACCATCCAGATAGGTCAGGTTTAAAACAAAAGAAAGAACTGAGGGAGCCAAGTTCAGAGCCCTGCAGAGCCCCTCTCTGACGGACCTTCACAGCTCCTGGGTCACACGATGGTCTCCATCACCCCGGGGTGATGGATCCCACAGGAGTGAACGCTTTGTACAGGAGAGGGCAGGACCTACCTCCTCATGGTTCTTCTTCAGGCAGCAGAGCTCCTCCCGCAGCGACTCCAGCTGTGCCTCCAGGTCAGACCTGCACAGCGTCAGCTGGTCCAGCACCTGGCGCAGCCCGTTGATGTCGGCCTCCACGCTCTGGCGCAGCGCCAGCTCCGTCTCGTACCTGCGAGGGAGGAGGCAAGCAAGAAAGAGCACTCAGTGTCTGACACCACCTGCATTTCTGAGCTCTGACAGGAAAAACCAAAACTTTCCCCTCTGAAAGACAGTACATGCTGGAACAGCAGCTTGGCTGAACCCTCACTGCTCCCTGTCTGCAGATCCCTTCTGCTTCCTTTAATCTCTACTCTAAACCAGCTTGGCATCCCAAACTCTCCCTCCTGGAACTGCCCCTAATTAGACAATGGATGAGAGAATTCTTCTGCACAGCCTCCAGCCTGTCCTGGGTCACAGGAGAGCAGCTGAGAGCCCTGAGGGTGGTGACAGAGGAGGGGACAGCCCCTGGTACTCACTTCACTCGGAAGTCATCAGCTGTCATCCTGCTGTTATCGATGTTCAGAATGATCTTGTTGTTGTCTATGGTTGCACAGACAATCTGGAAAAAGAACATTTGTTCCTGGTCTCGGCTCCATGTCCTTGGGCTCAAGGCACCCATCGCCTGGTGCAACCACACCCTCTTTCTCCCCCTCTTGTCTTAAAATCCTGGGTATTATGGATGGGGACCTGAGGAGTGCAGCACTCACAGGGTTATTCAGGAAAGGGCAGTGAAATCCTTAAAATGATAAAATTCATGGTTCAGGTGCAGAGAGTCCAGGAGGTGTAATTACTGTCCACCACCTGCTACAATCCACCTCAGACAATTAAATCTAAGTCTTATGAGATTTAAAGTTTTATTTCAAGAATTAATTATGAGCTTATCTTCTTCAGTCTCTTTCCTGGATTCTTTTCTCTTTATTCTTTATGCATTGACATCTTAAATCTTTGCCAAACACTTTGCAAAGATTTTGAATTTTAAATTGCCCATTCTAAATATGTTATGGCCATGTTCTCTTTTTTCTTAGTTCTAATTAGAT
This sequence comes from Geospiza fortis, assembly GCF_000277835.1. Classification (NCBI taxonomy): domain Eukaryota; kingdom Metazoa; phylum Chordata; class Aves; order Passeriformes; family Thraupidae; genus Geospiza; species Geospiza fortis. The sequence continues at coordinate 21,597 of NW_005054665.1, read as the reverse complement.
GTCCTATATTTCCCACTTCTACATGAAAGAGTAAACTAATAAGGAAAAGGAAATAAGGTTTAACTGAAATTCTGAAAGACTATGACAATAACATAAATTCAGGCAAATTAATGTGATCCATTATTTATCTTTTAGTTCTCTTCTTGCCATATATCTATTTGACCACCTTGGCACAAACTAAATTCAAAAAGACTACTGAGCCCATCCAGATGCATTCCATGAAGTAACATTTTCCCCTTCAATATGTCTGATGAATAACAGCAACAGAGACAGCCCAAACTCTCCAGTTTTATCTCTGAGCTCTGGGCTTTCCACAGGCAGAAGCTGTAATAGCTGTTTGCAAAAGGCATTTTACAACAATGATTTGTTACTCCTGATAATGGACTGAGTTATGAACCAGCACCAGAGAGAGGCTTGCAAGGGAGAAAGCAGCTGGGAGGGGATGTTACCTGATTCTGAAGATCTTCTATTTCTTTATAATAGCAGCTGTAGTCCCGTGGCTCACAAAAAGGGCCCTGCTTGGCATACCACTCCCTGATCCTGCACTCCAGGTCAGCATTCTCTTGTTCCAGGCACCTCACCTTGTCCAGGTAAGAAGCCAGGCGATCGTTCAGATTTTGCATGGTGACCTTCTCGTCACCAGAAAGAAGAATGCCATCACCAGCAAAACCACCTCCACCAAGACCCATCCCCATGCCACCTCCCATGCCACCGCCAAAGCGAGCACTGCCACCACTGAACCCCATGCCTGGACATCCTCCGAGGACAGCGGCTCCTAAGCCACCTCCATAGTTTCCACCGACCAAGCTGCCGGTGCTCAGTCCTCCTCCATAATTCACACCCCCGCAGTAGCTTCTCCCAGAAAAGCCTCGGCCACCGCCTATCCCGCAGGTGGTGTATCTTCCAGAGGAGACCGAGGAGATGCGCGCCGCGCCACCACCGCCACCACCGATCACACAGCTGCCACCGCTGGTCCTGCCCCTGAGAGAGCCAGTTGTCTGCTTAATACTACAGCTCATGGCGAGGCCCAGCTGCAGCGCCAACCCACAGCCCAAAGCAAGATGCAGAGCGTGATACTGAGTCCGACTGCAGGCTGGCGGCTGCTGCAGGTCTCCATTTATACCTTCCAAAGGGGGTGTCACCTGTGGGGTGTTTCTTCTTCCCACGGGGCTGGCTAGTCTGGCTGTTTATGCCAAGATTAAATAGCCCATAGGCAGTTTCCCTCTAGAAATCCCAGTTCACAAGGAAGATACTTTACATGTCAGCAGCTTATTCCAAAAAGTAAAATAGTGTTTTATGAGTCATCAGCTTTTTGTATGATGCAAACTTTGCAACAAGTCAAGAAAAAAAGTTGCCCTAGATTATGTACAAAGAAGAACCATTGGTATTTATAACATCAAAGTGCCTTTTATCTTATATTAATTTGTATTTATTCTTAGTCCAATAACCATTTTTATATCACATGGTAGAGCTTGTGAAACAAAAAATGGAAAACTAATAGAATTTCTCACTTCTGAAGAGTGTGAACAGTTGTGATTGTAGTAGAGAACAGACAACGGACACTGTGGTGTGGATGTTGGTCACCTGGCACATCTCTAATACCTGCTCTATTGTGAGATTTCCAAAATCGCTGAGGTAAATCCCCCATGGATTTAGTTCCCTATTTATGGCTTAAACGTCTTTAGTTAAGCAAACACAAGAAGTCAAGTTGCTCACGCTGTGAAGCTCATGCCTGCTCAGTGTTCCCTGTGCATGAGTGACACACGGGTTGATATCAACTGCATGAAGGACCTTGCTGAAGTTATTTTTCAATTGCTTTCATTGCTGTCCATGCTTTCTCAGTTTGTGGTGATGATAAAGACAGAGATGACAGGAAAGAGAGTATCCACAGGTGATATATCCAGATCCCTGGATACAAAGATTGCCATTACGAAGATTGTGCTGCACACCAAATAAGGAGAAAAGCTTTCTGCATTTCTTATGGAGTTTTTCCAAGCAGTAGCAGGCATCAGCACAGCCTGGCTGGTCAGAGGAGCACAAGCTCCCAACCAGGCAGGCAATAGCCAGAGGAGAATTCAGAGAACTGGCTTCGCCAGTGCCAGTGTCCCTCTCCAGCTGTCTCTGTAATGAGAGGATATTCCGCTCTCCGGGGGACGACGGCTTCTGTTCCCTACAGCGTGGAATTTCCACGCAACTCTTACTCACAAAGCAGCCTTTGACTGGAGGACGTCCATATCTACAGGAGCAGTTGTGACAGATCCCTGTTGGCAGTGAGGGTGACACTGCAGGAGCTCTGAGAGCAGCATCACCTCTGGGAGGAAGAGCAGAGAAAACCAATGCTTGTACTCTCAGATGCTTTTACTCATGAGAAGTTGGTGACTGCTGTCACCATGGTAGGAGAGTGTCCCCAAGCACATTTAGATAGGATCGTCTTCACCCCAGCACGAGTTAAAGCTTTCCACTCTCCAGTGGGATAATTTATTTCTTTACTTAGATCAAAAATGATAAAAAGCCGCCTACCCAAGGCTGGCGGCATCCAGGAATATTCATTATTCATATGGTGCAGGGAAATAACTTGCTTAAGGACAGAGCTGAAGTCTGTCGGAGCTCGGATTCCTCCCTGAGACTGCAGTACCTGAAATACAAGTCCATCCTCCCCCAAGACACAACCCCTGCGCTCCCCACACAGCCTAGACTCACAGTCGGGAAAATCATGAACAAAAAGGAGGAGAGGGAGCAAATCTGGCTTTCATCCGTCATTTTGAGGAATATAATTGAAGACAGGGTGTGGCTGTTGGAGCCAAGAGAAATTAATATAATGTTTGCTTGGAGCTTCGCTTCTGCTGGAGAGGTTTTCAGGAGTTACCCAAGAGCAACCTGCAGAGACGGGGCTGGGGGTGCCTTGGTGCCTTTCTTTCCCTTGAAGAGTGTCGGGTTCAGGGGGAGACATTGCAGATGTTGGGCATTTCTTTACAGGGTGGGAATGGAACATCCACCCCTGCTTCCTTCAGCAGTTCTCTGATGGGAGGAAGGAGCAGGTCTTGCTCCCCAAAACAAACAGCAGCAGCGCTGTACAACCTTTCACTCATGTCCTGGTGGAATGGTCCACAGACTCTCAAATCCCAGCTTACCAGTGAAGATTGGACATGACCATACAATTCTTCCCAAGAACTCATATTTGGGATGCAATTGCATTCTTTGGAGTTTTTCTGGGCTCCTGCCAATTTCACTGGGGCATGGAACATGTGTTTCATACAGCAAATGCACCCAGAAGCTGGTCCCTGGCTAACCTGGTTGTATATTAAAAACAAACTGTTGTCTCTGTCCTCATGGCCGTGTCAGGGCTCCAGGGCTAGGCACCAAGACAGACAGGGCTGTGCTCCCTCAGTACTGGCTTTTCCCCCCACTAAACTGATTTCTTTACCTGCACTTTTGTTATTACTGTATTCCTGTAGCCTTGGGACACAGCCTTGGGGCAGAACACAGGGAAGGGACTGTGTGTGTCTAAGACATAAACGTGTCCCTAAAGGATTTACAGGCTCAGGGTAGGACTGGAGGAAACAATTGGTTTCAGGTGCAGGAAGCCACAAGAGGCCCTTGGCCAGGACAATCAGCAGTGGTCTCACATAATGTCAGTGCCAGTGCTGCTGAGACTTGTGGGCTTGATGAATGAGAAGAGAGAGTGAAAGAGGGGATAAAGGTGAATATTGGTGCCCAGGCATGGAGAGGCAGGAGGATGCCACATTCCCAAGGGGTGCTGTGGGCAGGACAGTCTGCTCCTGTGGCTGTCACTGTGCCCAGCCCGGCTCCACACGCTCACCTCGCTTTGCTTATCAAAGCTGATAATGTTTTCTTGTGTCAACTACAAGAAAGGTGTGTCTGGTTCAACAGAACTTTGCTTTCATAAGCATTGCCTCAGTGATGTTTGTGCAACCACACTGGAATATGATTTTATCTTGTCACTTGTAATTACCATTAATAATTTGCATAATGGCCATTAGGCATCACTTATTAAACTCTTCTTTGATGTGATACTGAGCCGGCTCCAGGCCCCATACTCCCATCTTTCAAATGCAGACCACGACTTTTCCCTGGCTAGTGACTCATTGGTTTATACCACCATGTTTAGCCAAATCCTGTAAGGCAACTGAAATAATTACCACAGTGGGTTTGGTAACAGCACAGGCTTAAATACACCTTGGAGACCGACTCTGTTTCAGCTTCTTTCTTGCTGAGTGTTCACATCTGCACACTCTGAGCATTTGCAGTGCTGAAGGAGAAGTTCAGCAGGACATGGAGGTGGACACAAGCAATTTTCTTCCTATCAAGATTCAGTCTCCCCTGATTCACTTGATGAAGAGCTTTAGATCCTTCCAGAACCCGCCAGGTGCTGACAGTGCAGTCAGGGCTCCAGCAGGTGCATCACTGGTGGCACTGCAGGTTATCACAGCAGAGGAGAGACTGGAGAATTTCTTAGGATATATGGGAATAGTGATGGGTGATGGAACTGCAGCAATTCCATGGAGAGCTGAGCACAGTGCAGGATGGGAGGGAAACCAAGGCTTCAGCCTGTGGTGTCTGCTGCAGAGCCACAGGATCAGGTCACAGCTTGGCAACCTGGAGTGTTCAGGTGCTTGCTGCACTCAGACATTGTCCAGTGGTGCAACAGAGCCAGGCAGGCAAAGGTGAAAGGCAGCCAGAACTCCCCAGACTGTCTTCTTTTATCTTCATATCATACTTGTGCTAAAAACTCTCTTAATTTCAATACACTCCCATTATGTGGCTCATACTGGCAGTTTAGATTAAATTATTCAGTGTACTGAACTGAGAAATCTCCTGTTGGGTTACAGCAGCAGTTTGCTCATCTCTTGTAATTCTTTACAAATGTTACATAGCCAATAAACGAAAACCTAAACCCCACAAATAGTTGCTGTGGGTGTAGGTCTGTACATACTGTATGAAACCGACTTTTGTAGAGAAATTACAGTTTATGCATCACACCAGAATATGGCCTGCTTTTCCAAGTGCACTGTGCCTGTAATCAGCGATAATTGTCTGTGCCATGCAGTCTGAAACTCATGGCTGATTTCCAGCATTAGTAATTTACAAAACTATTTGTTTTCTTCCCATTTCTTCACTGATCCCTTAAAGCTCTGGTGTGTTAATTCCTCAGGGGTTTTTCCTGATGGTGGTGTAATTCCCATGTTCCTGCTCTCTTACAACACAGACACATCTGCTGGAGCTGACACAGTGCATTTCATTGTCTGCTTGCCAGCCCGAGTGCTGCTACCACCCCTGACTCTCTCAGGGGCATCCCCCCTTGCTCTTTGTATCCTTGGGTTCCTCTCTCTGTCCTGTACCTGCAGCACAAGTCTCTCTGTCTTGGAGTTACTTGTTTGTTGTTGCTTTGCAATATTTGCGTGTTACAAGAGGACAGAAGGAGCTCAGATGGGCTGCACAACCCGTGAGCTGCTGGGCAGTGCAGGTCCCAGGTCACTCCTGTTCTGCTGTTCCATGCACTGTGTCCTCCCCATTTCATTTCTTTTCCCTTCCCTGTCTCTTCCTGTGCTGTCTTCACAGCTGTCACCATTTGCCATCACTGTCCAACTTATAAACACTGGGCAGGGAAGGCAGAGTTGCATTTCTGCACAGATGCAATGCAGTGACCTCAGAGGTGCTGTGTCAGCAGTGAGGTGGGTTAAATCACCCCAAAATGCTCAGCATAATTAGTGCTGCAGGAATGGGAGATGCAGAACTGAGCAGGGAAAGTAACACAGAGCTTGTCCAGGAGCTCATTAGAGCAATTACTGCACAGGGCTAACAAGTGTCCTGGACAGAGCCCAGGAAGAGGCCATTCCAGGGCTGTCTGAGCTGTTTCTCTTTAGAAACAGGCCCTAATTCAGACTCATTGTATCCCCTAAAGCCTTCTTGTTAGAAACCTTCATGTCTAAGGTCAGTCATCAAACCCCATCCAACATTTCATGAGAGAAAGGCTGCCAGAGCCCCACAGTGAGGAGCAAGGGTTGTGCCACCACTCCCAGCCCATCCAACCCATGGCTTGGACACTGCTGCCAGCGAGGAGGGACAGGCTGGATCCTGAGCCTGGGCTTGCACACACAGCAAAACGCAGTCGTGTTCCTAAATGTGTTTGCCATTCCTTTCTCTGGGCTAATAAAATGCCAGCAGCTTTTTTTTCTGTCTGTTTATGGTGTCTCACTTTTAAAAAAATTCTCTCCCACATATTAATTTGTCTCACCCTTTTATCTTCCTACATGTTGCCAGCTGGTTCTTCCTGTTTGCCTTTTTTACAAATCCATTTAAAGGCTCTTTATTTAGTGTTTTCTCTGGGAATTGTTTTCCTCCACCAGAAAGGTGTGGAGAGTCCAGCAGAGCCTGGCTTTCAAAATTCCTGCTTTGGTATTATTTGAGAAAACTTGTTGCTCTTGATTTTATCCTGTCAGTGTGCATCTGTAATAACTCAAAGGTGTTGTGTATTCCATTATACTGTGTGATATTAGGTATTATATTACCTTATATTATTTTATATTAGCATATGTCTGCTTAAGTGAAGACTCCCTTTTCTTTGCAAGGTCTCTCTTGGTAGCAGACTGTCAGTCAGACAGCCCTGAGACTCCCTCCCTGCCCTCTGCTCAGCCTCCCTGGGTGTTTCTTTCCTCACCACCTTCTGCTTCATGTCTTGGCTCCTGCTTCCTCCTCTGGTAGCAAATATCCCTTTCCACAACATCTGGTCTTTCTCCTCCACCCTCCATCCCCATCCTCAGCCTGAGTTCAGCTGGAGCACTGATGGCTTGTCTTCTTTTTTCCCTCTAGTGATTGCTGTGTGGTTGGAAAATGAAGGTGGATTTATATTTTTTTAAACACTTGTATATTGATTTACTTGTAGAAATTATTTCTCAGGTTCAGGGCTGTATCAGCAGGAGCAAAGTTTTATTGGAGACAAGCCTTGGTCTCTGTTAGAATGGCCACAACCCAGGGGAGCCAGGAGGTGCTGTCCTGCAGAGTCCCTTTGACTGCTGCTGGAGCACAGCTGAGAACTCTCAGGTTATTTTTGCCTTGATTTTCCAAAAGACTTTTTCTTCAAAGAGCTCCTCAGGGGATGTGCAGTGGGGCTGGCAGGGACTCTCTGGTCTGCAGTAACCTGAAGGAGAGTGGGAAGAATAATAATTTTTTCAGCATCCTGTGCCTTTCTCTTACACCTCTTTGCCTTTGTACTGACTTTTCTCTTT
>NW_005054665.1:0-14324 GCF_000277835.1 Geospiza fortis | reverse complement strand
TTGAAAGACTTGTGACTGATTCACCTGCCAGTTTCTCCTTCCCATGCTGTGCTGAAAGCCTTGTTTAAACACATATTTACTGCTGGGCACCCCCCAGTGTCAAACACAATTTCTGTGCAGAGGTTTATAAATAAATATTCCATAGCTGCATCCCTTATCACTGCTTCCCACTACAGCCCAGTTAATCCCAGTTCCCTACCACCAACAGTCACAGCTGTGACCCTGAGTGTCTGACTGCAGCCCAGCTTCCCTCCAGGGAAAACCCTCTCCAGCCTCTTTTCATGACCCAGAAAAGCCTGGAGACCTCTCATCCTCCTGGTACCCAGCACTAAAGAAGCCATTCATGGTCCCACTTGCCTGGAGACCCCCTCACCTGTCAGACCCTGGCAGTGCAGGGCTCAGGGCAGGCAGGGCTGGCACAGGCTGCCTTTCAGCCCCGTGCTTCTCCCAGCTGCTGCGGCGCCAACTCCTCTTCCTGCCGACCCTCTGTGGAAAAAGACAGCTCTGGACACCCAGACCCCAGCACTGCCACCCTGGAGATCTCCCCCTGCCCTCCTCACTGCTTTAGCTCTGTCTCTTCAGTGACAGCTCCCCCTCCCAGCCCCGAGGTCAGCTGCAGCCGCCTCTGTCCCCCCTGTCTTTTGGCAGATGATGCTTTTCCATCTGGCACTCAGGGTTACCCTGGGCAAGCACTAACTGTGCCACTTCAGCCTTTGCAATAGGCATTTTGGAACAAAAACTGACTTTTCCTGTAAATAATTTAGGAGTGGAGAGTCCAGAGGAGCCCACATCAGGGCACCACCATTCCAAAGGCTCCTCTCCCAATAAAACAAAAGGAGTAGGTGGGTGCTCAGGGCAGTTTTGTGTGTGTGCAGCCAATGTCTGGAATTAACAGCCTGGCTGTTTCAAAACCTCAGTCAATAGAAGGCAGGGCAGAGCCAACTGCTTTGCATACAAATTAAACTTCCAAAACTTTAATTAAACTTGTTGTGCGAAACTGAAAATGTTTAGATAATTCATGGTTTCAGTTATTTTAGCTGCTAGTCCCTAATCCGGTCTCATTCTGACAAGCCAATAAAACTCAGTTACATGACTCTTTGTCCAGCTCCAGGTGAGGCTGCCCTTAAAGAGCTGCTGAATTGTGCCAGGGGCTGGAACAGCTCTGGGGCTCTCCCAGCCCATTCCCTGGCCCCGGAATGGTCTTTGGTGTGCTCCCTGGACATTTATCAGAGCCAAATCCTCAGATGCCTCATGGTTTTCTAATCAGCCCTGTCTGGAAACAGGTCAGCACTGGTTCCTCACCACAGTGTTGCTTTTCCTACCAGCATCACGAATTTTCATATCCCTGTAAGGCAAAACACAGAGATTTTAGGGTGCCCAGCTCTGTTTGCATACATGATGTCGTGTTGGCCACCCTCCAGCAGGCAGTGGTAGGTCTGGATCTCCTGCTCCAAGCGACACTTGACGTCCAGAAGGGTCTTGTACTCCTGGTTCTGGCACTCCATTTCCGCTCGGATCTCAGCCAGCCGCTGCTCCACGCAGGAGATCTGGCTCTGCAGCTCAGCCAGGTACTTGTTGTAGCGACACTCGGTCTCCGTCAAAGAGGATTCCAGGTTTTCTTTCTGAGAATAGAACAAACACACAGGTACCTGGGTTTTACACAGGTACAGCCCTGCTCACAAGAGCTGGAGCTGTGTATCCTTGTGGCATCACCTACCATAGTGAGCTGGGCTTGTACATTGATTTCCAGGGCCTGCAGCTGACGTCTCAGCTCAGTCACCTGCTTGTTGCTCGACTCAATCTCCTGGCTGCTTGTGACAACCTCCAGATTCACCTCCTCCACCTGCAAGGTCAGAAAAGAACATGCCTTTCCTCGCCTCCCAACTGTATCTCATGGTGTCCAGACCTCCCCACACCCCGCAGTACCCTGAGCACACCCAAGGCTGACACCCTGTTTATTCCATTCTGACCCAGTGACACCATGTGGTGGCCCCTTTGCCGTGGAGGGAACACAGAAATCAGGCAGTACAGTTAGATCTGAGCACATCTGTAACACTTGTTGTTATTAGGACACCTCCTAATCCCTCATTTTTTCCCTTTCCCCCTTGGGGCAGAGCTGGCTGCAGCTCTGAGGACACGAGGTACCTTGCAGGCGTACCACTGCTCCGTCTCTTTGCGGTTGCGCTCCATCAGCGTCTCGTACTGGCACCTCAGATCCTCCAGGATCTTCCTCAGGTCTGGGCCAGGGCAGGCATTGACCTCCACACTCACATCCCCAGTGGCCTGTTTCCTCAGACAGCTCATTTCCTGCAGGAAATACGCGGCTGTATCAGTAATATCCATCCATCCTTGGGGAGATTTCCCTTCTTCTCAATTCCCTGAGAGAGCTGACCTCCTCGTGGTTGGTCTTTAGGCAGCACATCTCCTCTGTCAGAGCCTCACACTGCAGCTGCAGGTCGGTCTTGCAGCTGGCCAGCTGGTCCAGGACGGGCCGGAGGTTGCAAATGTCGGCATCCACGTTCTGCCGGAGACCACACTCGGTCTCATACCTTAAACCAAGGTCAGCATGTCAGCAAAGCAGGGCAAGGCCTTCAGTTGAGTTTGGGGGGAAAAAAATGAGGATCAAGTTCTTTCCCTTCAGACATGCAGTGCTATGAATATTGCCAGTGGTATCAGAGATCTGTTTTACTATGCAGTGTGACAGGCAGAGGGTTGGGATGTCCCCATCACCACCCTTCACCTGCCCTTCCATGGGCCAGCAGGGGACAATACTCACTTCACTCTGAAGTCATCAGCAGTCATCCTGTTGTTATCAATGTTCAGAAGGATTTTGTTAGTCTCCATGGCTGCACACAGGATCTGGAAAAGAAATCATAAGGGGAATATGTGGGGTTGCAGCTTCCTCTGCCTCCAGAAGACCCTGGAGGAAACACCTACCTGGGGTATTTTATGATAATTCCATATATTGGGGTTATTAATCAGTTATGTGGCATCACAGCAGGGAAACCCATGTGCCAGCTGGGTGGACCCAGACTTGCTAAAGCATCAGTGCTCAGTAAATGCAGAATCCCCCTCCCACAGACCATCATTTCATATAAACCATTGCTTCAGCTGCCCCTCCAGAGCCATTGCCTCTGCCCTTTGACAGGGCTCTGTGCACATATGAAAGCAAAACCTGAAGAAATAGCAGGGTTTTCTTGACAAACAAGGGTTTACCTGGTTCTGAAGGTCTTCAATTTCCTTGTGGTAGCAGCTGTAGTCCCGTGGCTCGCAGATGGGCCCCACCTTGGCGTACCACTCCCTGATCTTGCACTCCAGGTCGGCATTGTCCCCCTCCAGGAGCCGCACCTTGTCCAGGTACGAGGCCAAGCGGTCGTTGAGGTTCTGCATGGTCGCCTTCTCGTTGTTAGCAAACAGGATCCCATCCCCACAGCCGGCCCCAGCCCTGGGGAAGCCACCTCGAGTGCAGACACCTCCTGTGCTGAATCCCAGGGCAGAACAAGCCCTCTGGGTGGCTCCGAAGCTGCCACCAGCCGCGCTGCCGGTGCTCAGCTGCTTCCCGAGCAATCCCTCGCTCACGCTGCCGCCGGAGAAGCTGCCAACCACAGCACCCAAGTCATAGGCAGCGTGTCTGCCCGAGGAGGCAGAGGACACCCTCCTGGCAGTGCCAGCTGCGTTGCTGCCTGTGCTGCCCCTGCCCTGGGTGCAGGTGGTGACGACCTGCCTGACAGTGCAGCTCATGGTGTGGGTGCGGAGCCAACAGAGCCCAAGGCAAGTGCTCAGGTGGCTGCAGGATCCAACTGTGATACCTCTGTCCCCTGGTCCTCTATTTATACCAGTCCCTGTGGATCGTGCCACTGGAGAAGGGCTGTTTATTCTTCCTCCTTGTGACCTGGCTAGGAGGTGTTTTCTTTTTTTTTTTCAGCCGGAAATAATTCCCCAAAGGCGTTTGTCTCCAGAAATCCCACAACAGAAAGATGCTTTGGTTAACAGAAGCGTGTTTCAAAACTACATCAAAAATGTTACTTCCTGAATCATCAGGTCTGACTTGTGATGACAACTCAACAACAGTGACACAAAAACCCGACGATACCCCAGAGTGCCCGGGGAATGAAGCACCACAGCAATTATCCATCCCCGGCGTGGGCGAGTCTACCCGGAAAGTGAAAGCTGTGGGAAAGGTGTCCTATCTGACAGAGCCTGTTCGACCCCTTTGTGACCAGAAACGAGGGTGTCCCCTCACTCAGCTGGCCTCAGTCCCTGGGATCAGGGCCAGGAGACCACCCTGGGCCTGCAGCAAGGTCTGTTCCATTCTATGTGGTGTGGTGTGAGCCCCTGGTCTGGGTCTTTAGAGCTCAAATGCTCCAGGAGAGCACAGAGGAATATTGCACTGGAATGTACCAGGGCTGGTTTATCCCTTCTCTTTATTCTACATCCATCAAAACATCCCCTTGAAGAGGTCTGGGTTGTTTTGTTGCTTTCAAGGGTAGACAAAACAAACAAGGGTAGTCAAGTATTTATCTAAAATATGAAAGGATATTTCCTGGACACCAAACATGCAGTCCACTGAATATTCACTGCCACACAGGATGTTTCATAAGATTTCTGAAATAGTAATGTGGAGAATTTCAGGAGATGCATGACTCCGCAGAAGTCTGATCCAGTTCCAACCAGCACATGAAAACTCTCCAATACAATCTAGGTGTTAAATTTAGAAAGGACAATAGAAAAGATCTTTTAAAAAGTTTATTAAACTAATTTTTTAGTTCTGGAACACTAAATTGAGGAAGAAGGGAAATAATTAAAATGTTTTGTCATCTGAATCTTTCATTTTATTAATAACATTAATATAGCAATGCTAATATTGGCTGGCTCTCACCCACGTGTGGTTCAGCTTTGGGTTTGGCATCCAGGTCACCTGGCCACGTGGCATAAAGAATGTGTCAGGTGCAGCCTGGCTCACAAATATTGCTTCTGCCATTTGGGCAAGTTCATTAAGTTCAATTTTATCTTGACACTGCAAATCCAGCACTCCTGAACTCTGGGGTAGTTCTCTGGGTGTCCATCGTCTCTAAGAGCCACCATCAGGAAGGGAAGCCAGGGTGCTCTGGTGCCACAGTGATGGCCAGACCCTTCCTGGAGCCAGGAATCAGGGTCAGGCAGGGCTGCCCACCTGCAGCCTGGGCACAACTGGTCTTTTTTCTACCAAAGAATTATAGAATGACTGCTGAGTAAACGTTTAATTTCATTTAATCGAGATTTATATGGTTCTTCAGTTTTCAAGGCCAGGTTGGATGGAGCTTGGAGCAACCTGGTCTAGTGGGAGGTGGTAGAGGGTGGAATGAGATGGTCTTTAAGTCCCTCCCAGCCCAAACCATCCTGTGGCTGTGGGATTGCTTCAATAAGGAAAACACCCACAATGAGTAGAGGGGTTTTTCAATTACTGCAAACTAAGCGGAGATGTCCATGTTCTTGTCTTTTTCTCTTCCTTCTCTCTTTTCTTTTCTTTTCTTTTCTTTTCTTTTCTTTTCTTTTCTTTTCTTTTCTTTTCTCTTTTCTCTTTTCTCTTTTCTTTTCTTTTCTTTTCTTTTCTTTTCTTTTCTTTTCTTTTCTTTTCTTTTCTTTTCTTTTCTTTTCTTTTCTTTTCTTTTCTTTTCTTTTCTTTTCTTTTCTTTTCTTTTCTTTTCTTTTCTTTTCTTTTCTTTTCTTTTCTTTTCTTTTCTTTTCTTTTCTTTTCTTTTCTTTTCTTTCTTTCTTTCTTTCTTTCTTTCTTTTCTCTCTCTCTCTCTCTTCTTTCCTTCTTCCTCTCTTCCTCTCTTTCCCCCTCTCTCTCTCTCTCTCTCTTTCTCTCTCTCTTTCTTTCTCTCTTTCCTTCAGACATTACCAAGGGTGATTAGAATTCCTACAGCTTTTGTAAAGGAGAACAGTAATTTATTATTATTTTCTTGGAATTGTGTGTTCTTCATGCCAGCTTTATTCCTTTCCAAAATTCAAAATTTTCTTTAAAACCAGCTCTTGCTTTTCCATGAGAACAAACCTCAAGCCCTGCCAGCAGTCACAGCCCTCATTTTATTAAAGCCATTTTCACTTTGTGATGAGGAGATCTGCTAATGATGGCATCTCCATGCCTAATGGAAAGCTCCTGCCAGAATTAGCTTTGATTGACTTCCTGGCTGGAGTCTGCAGATGGAAATTTGCTCCCCACATCCCTGCAGGCAGCCAGGGGCAATGCTCTGATGAGCTGTCCTTGGCTGACTTGGGAGCCCCTCGCAGGCACTGCTGCACCCCAGGGGAGGAAGAGGAGCAGAAGAATGACAGGGGAGCAGAGGAATGACAGGGGAGCAGAGGAATGAAGGCTCATGAGGATCTCCCGTGGGCATTTCAGGAACAGCAGCACAGGTCTGACCAGGAAAAATTACTACTTCAAGTAACAAATGAGCAGAAGAGTCTCCCCCAGGCAAAGGTGTTGCTCCCACATAATGAGCTTTGTAAAAAACAGAAAGGAAGGAATTATATTCCAGGTTTCCATCGGCGTCCTGGGCTGTGTGACAGAGAGTGGGGTGGTGGCAGAGGATGGACATGCTGGAGTTATTCCCAAGAGTCCTCTACAGCAGAATTATCAGACTCAACAGGGCAATGGAAGTGAGAAAGATTAGATTTCCCTGAAAGGAAATCCTTTGGGAGTCTCAGGATATCTTTTAAGGCTTAAGACTGTTTCTTAGGCTAATGCAGATGGAGTTTAATGTGCCCCCAAGAAGGAGATCCAGCGTTTCATGTTACTACAAACACCTGAATCATCAGGTGTTTTCACATCCAAGAGGACTTCCTTGGGGACTCAGAGACCCAGACACAGCACCAAACCCCAAGTCCCTGCTGGTGCCCAGGCACAGGAGGGCAGGGGAGGAGCTGGAGCCAAGTACTGGCAGCACCCACCAGCCTGGCCAGGGAGAGGCTCATCCAGAGGCACCCCGAGCTCCTCTCTCTCTCTGTCAGCTGAATTTCCATGTTAACCTATGGAAAATCCTGGTGTTCTCAATTTACAAAGTATTTACAAAGTATTTGCTTATCTGGCTGGTGATGTACCTGTCATGCCACTTTCTGTCAGCCTGCTATTGGCTGTACTGGGGCTGATCTCCATCTTCTGGTGACAGCAGGTGCTCCAGGCTCTGATCCCAGCTTTGCAAGTCACTCCAGGCAAATCATTCAGCTCCTCCAAGTCTCAATTTCATGCTTTGTACGATGGAAACAACAATAACAACTATCTTCCTCCTTGAGGGCATTGTAAAAACGACTGTCTGAGGAGCACATGGGGCTTTAGAGATTGGAAAGATGACATTTAATTCAGCATTATTCGTTGTCAGTGTTCTTGCTATTTTATATTACTCTTGACACAGGTACGTCCCATTGATTTCTCTCTATGTCTCCATCATGAAATACCTTTAAAGGATGTTCACAATTTCCATTTTTTGTTTTGTTGTCCATAAAGTTTCACCATCATTCACTGAGATCTGGCCTCTGTAATTCCCAGCTGAATCCTAAAAAGGCTTTTCTTCTTGTACTTGCAGCTTGCAGCAAATCTGTAAAACGTTCTCCAAAACCAATGTTTGTCCATCTCTTGGAGAGACAATTTGGCCCTGTTTCAGAGACACAAATATGTGTAGCCAAGGGTAAATAACAAGCAGTAAGTTACCTTATAGTTCTGTGGTACTTTCCTTCTTCAGAGCACTATAATGTCACACAGAGATCATTTGTGCTGAGCTTGGACTTTGCTCTTGCCTGTGATAACAGGGTTGCACTGAGCTGTATGCAGAATTAAAGCCTTTTTCATTGATGCAAATATATGTTGATGAATATCCCCTGATAAGGTCCTCCCAGAGGAACTGAATCCACTGATTACAAACCAGGCTCTTCCATCAGCTCTCCCAGCTCTCCTCAGGATTTCATCTCTGGCTGCTCCTGCTGACTGATGGAAATATCCCAGATCCCAGAGATGACTGAGTGTTCTGTGGATCAATCTCTCCCCTGTGCCCTTTTGGCTGCAGAAGGGGCCACGTCTCTCTGTGCTGCCAGCACAACCAATTACTCTTGGACTGACGTCTTCTTTTAGCCTCCTACTTATATTTAATCAGTTATATTTGTGGTTTGCAGAAAGCTTTTCTGTGTTCATACACTTGGGCCATTCTATAGATGGTTCAGAACTTAAAAAGCCATTTACAGCTAAAGTATAACAACTCTCCTCTGATGCCAAAAAAAAAAAAGGCAGCACATTAGCAGTTTGCTCAGAATTTCCAGCCTGCAGCTTTGCCTGCTGCCAGAGAGTCTGAGACAGCTTGAGGCTCAGGTACATTTTTCCTTGATCTGGTTTTCATTTTTGAGATAGCTCTGGTTTGTTTGGCCTGGAAGACTTTCCCCAAGGAAGGTCTGTCATTCCAGCAAAGGGAGAAGCACAATACAGTCCATGAACCCTGCACTCTGCTGTGTCTCGTTTCCTGCCCTTTTCTGTAATTGCTGAATGATGATACACAATGATAAAATCTCACACTCCCTTCTCTGGAAAGACCTGGCAGGTTCCCCACTTCTTCGATCTCCTTTCCTCTCCTTTGCCTGTCCTGTCCTGCCCAGTGTGACATCATCAGCTCTTTCCAAACCTGCTGGGGCCAGGGAGCACCCTGGGGACTGTAATGCTGTGGGGAGACTCAGGGAGGATGAATGAACCACTGATCACCCAAAGGATGAGCAAGCTGAGCCTCAGCTGCAGGAGCCTCTTGTCCATTGTTATAAGGGAAGCTGAATTAATGCAAACTGTTCCCTCTCACTTTGGTCTGAGCCCCAATCTGTATCCTTGAGGTGTGGGATGGACATAAGCTTATGCACAGGGCTCCCAGCTACCACAGACTAGAAAGCATAAAGTTGGATCAAAGTGATTCTATCAGATTTTTGGCTCGAAAACAATTTCCTCTCCTCTCTGGCCCTCCCTTGGTCGCTCTCCAGCAGGCGAGCGGGCACAGGCACAGCCAGAACCTGCTGCTGCCCAGCTGAGTCACTAATCCTGAGCAGCAGCTCAGCCTCAGGCATCATTTCTACCTCTCAGGTAGTTTCAGGAAGGGTTTTAGCAGTGATCTGTTACACACGACAGTGATAGAAATTATTGCTACTCATCCCTGTGCAGATTAAGCAATGGTTACTTTAGTTCCTCAAGTGCAGCCCTGGGGCAGCATGAATAGCCCTGTAAAAGTTTTTGTGCCTGACAGTGTGATTTAAAGACAGTCAAAAGAGACAGCAGGCCTGTAGGGATGAGGTTTGCCAACCAGCTGGATGCTGGGCTCATGTCTCAGAGAGAATACCTGACAGCAGCAGCCTTGCTGAAGCCATCTAAGTTCAGCTTACAGGAGAAAGTGACTTTTTATGATCCTAAGAGTTTGAGAACTGAGCCTTATTTTGTTGGCTTTAATTACCAGGTGTGTGGGACATTGACCTCAAACCTCATTGTTCCATAATTTCCTTCATTTTGTATCACACAGTTTATGTCTTAGCCAGTCCCATGTATTTACAAGCACCAAGTTCATTAGAAAAAAGCTGGCCCAGGTAGAGCCCCTGTCCCTGCAGGTGGAACCCATGCCCCTCCATTCCCCTCCTCTCACTGGCTTCTTGTGGTTTCTCAGGACTTTCCCTGGCATGAACACAGAGCCCAGAGGATTTGAGGGATCACATGTCAGTGATCAGACAAGACAAGTCTGCAGTTGCACAAGCGAGAAGAAAAAGCTTTATTAAGTGTGTCCAGAGACACCTGCATGGAATGAGGGCAACACATGAGGAAGAGCAGGTGAAGGGAGCACACAACCTGACCACACATGGCCTCAGGCACTTCTTGGCTCAGTCTGATGCTCTCCTCAGCCAGGGGCTGTCCTAGCGAGTGGTGAGGGCCACCTGCTCCCGGGAGGACACCACCTTCCCGTCCTGCACCTCCTCCACGATTGTGCGCACCTGGCGGGACGAGGTCATGACTGCAAAGGAAAGGGTGACGATTATTCACGGCAGGAAGCAGAGAAATGCCTTAAAACATTATCAGATAGAGCACATTCTTCAAGAGCTGGTGGGAATTCCACAAAGGAGTGGAAAATGCTGCTTTAAACAGCCCTGCTTTGACTGGGAAGGGGAAAGAACCAGGCTGAGTGGAAAGGTGGATTCTTACCATCTCTGCCTGAGTGTGAGGACATGGCCGAGGAGTACTGGGAGGAGATGCTACAAGAGAAGCACAAAACCAGAGATGTTAGGGACAAACACTGTTAGAGCTGCTACACAGGCTCTGTGTTCAGGCAGGAGAAAAACAGAGAAGGCTCATGGAGATAAAAGTGTCACTCCACTTGGCCTCTCCTGAGGGACAGAGGAACCACAGCAACACCCCACTACAGCCAGACACCAGGGAGAGAGCACTGGGCGTCCACAGCTGGTGTGAACAGGGAAACCAGCCCTGAAAGCTCTGACTGGACTGACACCCTGGGCGCTTTGTGTCTATGACCCATCTCCTCCCAGCCGCCCTCCCAGCAAAGCCCCTCACGCACTGGGCATCCTCTCCCTCCAGCAGCCGGCGGTACGTGGCAATCTCCTGCTCCAGGCGGCACTTGACGTCCAGCAGGACCCTGTACTCGTGGTTCTGGCGCTCCATGTCGCAGCGCAGCTCGGCCAGCTGCTCCTCCACGCCCGTGATCAGCATCTGCAGCTGGGCCAGCTGGGTGCCGTAGCGCGCCTCGGTGTCGGCCAGGGTGCCCTCCAGCGCCGCTTTCTGCGGGATGGGCACGGGGGTGGGCTCAGGGGGGTGGCCAGGGTGGGCACAGCCCTGCATCCCCCTCCCTGCATGCCCAGCCCTGGTACCGTGCTGAGCTGCGACTGCAGGTCGATCTCCAGGCTCTGGATCGTGCGCCGCAGCTCCGTGATCTCCGTCTTGCCGCTCTGCAGCTGCTCCGTGTTGATGGCCACCTCCCGGTTCAGCTCTTCCGTCTGCAGAGAGGCAAAGCCCTCAGAGCCCTGGCTTTCCCCCTGTGAGTAGCCACCCTCCTAACAGGACTCTGAAACCAACCCTCCGCCCCACTAGGCCACCTCCTGCCAGAAGGAACCCCTACTCCATTAATCCCAGCCCTAATCCTAATGGAAACAACAAGCCTACTTAGCACTGGGTGTACACCTAACAGCCAACCTCACAGCAGGCCACCTTCTCATCCAGCTCATCTCTCCAGCCACAACAGCCCTATTTTCCACAATACCAGCAGTTTTGCTTCTAACTCTACTAATTCTCTTCTTACCAACCATCCTAGAGGTAGCAGTAGCGATAATCCAAGCCTATGTCTTTGTGCTCCTGCTGAGCCTTTACCTACAAGAAAATATCTAACTCTCAATGGCACACCAAGCACATTCTTATCCCATAGTAGACCCTAGCCCCTGACCCATCCTAGGATCAGCCACTGCCCTCCTAACCACCTCAGGACTGACAATATGATTCCACTACAACTCCCCTTGACTCCTTATTCTAAGCCTACTCTCCACTATTCTCATCATGTTCCAATGATGACGTGACATTGTACGAGAAAGCACATTCCAAGACCACCACACTCCCACTGTACAGCAGCCCCAGCCCTGTGCTCACTGCTCAGCCCCAGCTGCTCACCTTGCTGAAGAACCACTGCTCAGCATCCCTGCGGTTCTTCTCGGCCAGGCTCTCGTACTGCTCCCTCATATCCGCCAGGATCTTGGTGAGGTCAATGCCAGGAGCAGCGTCCATCTCCACGCTGATCTCCCCACCCACCTGCCCACGCAGGGCAGTCATTTCCTGACAAGAAAAGAGAAGCTCATCATCATCATGCAATTCAAGAACCAGCATATAAAATGTTCCCCTTGAGAGAGAGCTCGTCAGGAAAGTGAGCATTTGGGAGCTGATCAAAAGGGAGCAAATTGGGGTATTTGCTCCATGACCACAAATAAAATAATTCAAATTGTTGTGAAATCCCCACTGGAGTTAATTCTCCAGAGAATAAAGCAGTGCCTGTAGGTGGTTCATTTCTCAGGGAACAGACCTTCCCAGCCAGAAGCTGTAAGGGTTGTTAATGAACCTCTAACAGCCACAATGGGTATTACTGACGTGGCAAGTGGTGAATGGGATTTCCACAGGCTCCAGGGAGGATGTGCTGCTGCCCAGAGTGTATCCCCTCTGCTGCCTCACCAGCACTTCTCACCTCCTGCCCAGCAGTTCAGAACCCAGCACAGCCTTAAAGGCTGGACCAGAACTCAAATTTCAGTGCCTGGGGTGGCCTTTTTAGAGCCTGACTCTGTGCTCACCTCCTCATGGTTCTTCTTCAGATAAGCCAGCTCCTCCTTCAGGTTCTCAATCTGCATCTCCAGGTCAGCTCTGGACAGGGTCAGCTCATCCAGGACGCGGCGCAGGCCGTTGATGTCGGCCTCAACACTCATGCGCAGAGCCTGCTCCGACTCAAACCTGGGGGCACAAACGCACTCAGCAAAGCTGCACCAGCCCCTGCCAGCTGGACACACAGCCCCTGTCTGTGCCTCCACACTGCTGTTGGCATCGTGGCAATACTACATGGCCCCATTGACAATTTTCCTAGGGGAAGTTCTGAGCAAAGTGGGGGGAAACTGATAAAAAAGTGTCCACCTGAGTCTAGAACATCACCCTGCTCCTTACACCAGGCCTTGGTACTGGCCCTGGGCTCTGTGGAGCTGCACACACACATTAAAGGCACAGTGAGGCACAGGGCAAGATTTCTGTACCAGAGATAAATCAGCAACAGGAATAAAATAGTGGGTTTGGATGGAAGCAACATAATCCCTGTGTGCCTGTAAGACTGGGAGAACCATCTGCTTTGGAAATTGCACCCTCATTTTGAAGGCTTTGCTTCCACATTGCCTTTCTGGGGTGTGGATGGGATTTTCTCCTAATTTCATCAAACTTCCCTGCACACTTTGCTCCATTTTTTCCAGGAAATGTGTCTTACTTGGTCCTGAAGTCATCTGCTGTCAGCCTGGCATTGTCAATCTGCAGCATGAGGTTGGAATTGTCCACTGTGGCCGCCAACACCTGGGCAGTGAAAGACAAAAGAGTGTCAGGAATTCCTCCTGGCTGAGTGTTGGGACAGGAACAACACTTTTGGGGAGGTTTGGCATTTCCTTAGCAGAAGTCTGGAATCAAGACAAGTGAGATGCAGCTGAGACTGACTGCTGGTTACTCCATGACTTCCCTTTCCAAAAATCCACCAGGAAGGGTTTCAAAAGGCAGAGTGAGGCCACATAAGATGGGTGAGATCTGATGGTGGCCTTTGTTCCTATTCTCCAGGGCAGGTGCTGTTTGTGGAGAGGTCAGAGGGACCAGTGGGGTGTCTGTGCTTGTTACACTTTATTCTGGGATGGATTTAATTGGTTGGCAGCAGAAACAGAGCAAAAGGCAGTGAGCAGGTGCCTACAGATTCTGATTTTCATATTACCAAAGCAGGAGCAAATAACCCACACTGGGAGGAGAACTCTGTTGAGGAGGTGGGGGGGGAAATGAGCTCCCTGCATCCTTTGCCAGCACTCCTGCAGCTCCAGCTGTCCACAGCTTCTGGAATCCCTGGGGGCAATTCATACATGGGAAGTAACAGAGAACAATGTGAACTCCAAAGTGGTATGCTGGGACTCAAATCAAACAGAGAGGAATCACCCCCCTGAGCTGCCTGAGCTGGGGACTTTGTACCAATTCCAGCCCTGGGGCAGCAATTGCCAAAAGAGGCAAAAAACTCGATATTGGTCAGTTCCATCTTTTTATCATCTAAATCTCCTCCACGGGAGGAGCTGAAACAAGTTTGCAAATTCTTTGCCTGAATGTGTCCAAATATGACATCAGTGTTTCACAGTTCGCCCACAGCTGCAAATTTCCCTGCGCCTTAAACTCCCAAGAACTCACAAGATCAGTGCAGACTTGTCTGTTTTCATCATTTTTGTCTTATATCCTCTTAGATCTGTTCCTGCCAGTGAAAGCTGCCGCTTGTCCCACTCAGGAGGACGTAACCAAAAGCTGACATTGAGACATCTCTAATTTCCAGCTGGGAAATCCGCACATGCCACTGGGACATTTTTTACTACATAATTAGTAATGACTAATTACAGAGGTAACAGTCATCTTCTCTGCTTCCTCTCTGACACACTGATAATCCCAGCATCCTACCTTGTCCCTGAGCTGCTCAATAGTCCTGTAGTAAGAAGGAAGGCAGGAGGTGACAGTGTGGCAGCAAGTATCATCAGGTAACCTGAACCTATCTGACTCCTTTCCTGCCCCATCT